>NC_137457.1:314488433-314783921 GCF_964235325.1 Thermobia domestica | reverse complement strand
GGGGGGTTCAATGTTCTGGGACCCCCAAAGTTGAAGGGGCCAAATTGCTAAGTTGAAGCAGGTTCTCCTATTTCTACAGTACATGGTCATTCATTTTCCCTTTTTACTAATGCATATCTTTCATAGGGCCCTCCAAAGTTACACAAAAAACGGCGCCCTTGTCCTGCACAAAACCAATAATAGAGTACCTACTAAAGGTCACACATGGTCACGTAATTGTGATGTTTTGTTTAGAGTATCGGGCCAAAAGCCCCGATTTCGTGATATTGAAGTAAATATTGACAAAACACGGGTATGCCTACTATTGAGCAGGAAATAAATTGAAGGTTAAAAACAGTAGCACGGCATTAACCCTTATATATATATATATATATATATATATATATATATATATATATATATATATATATATATATATATATATATATATATATATATATATATATATATATATATATATATATATATATATATATATATATATATATATATATATATATATATATATCGTATATGTTTATACGTTAGGGTTGTATTTTCATTATTCGATTTAAAAAGTACTAATAAAGCTTTTTTTCTAGAGTGGAAGCGTTCAAGAACACGTTACGTATGGTTTTATGCCTTTCTGGGTCGAAACATAGGGTGTGATACGTCATAACTTAAAACTAAAGAATTTTTTGTTAGGCCTATTTTTACTATTTTTTGAGTTACTTACTTTTGCACCTATAACAAAAACTCCCTTTTTCTCGATTTTCCCGCTCAGATACTCGACGGAGACATGCGAATTGTACCGTTTCAAAGGCTGTTCTATTCTGAATTCTGAAGAGAATGAGGTACGAACCATAAACATAACTCAGCATGTCAGAAGGCTACTGATGATGTGTCAGTAGAGACAAGAGACCACACCTACTAGAAAACATGCTACAGGCTGAACCAGTAACGTCTTAGTTACTGTTCCATTTTTATTTTTATTTATTTTTTTTTAGAACATGCGTCGTGTACTTACGTAACATCCTATATTACTGAGAAAGTAAACCTGATAGCGAAATTCTGATTTCAGATTTGAATTTAACATGGTAAATTACTATAGACCTACAGACTTTTATCCAGAAATATAACTTTTTTAGAATATGTAATTATACATCACAAGAACAGTTTTCATATTTTTGTACCTAATTCGAAACGTCCACGTACTTGTCCGTTTGCAAAAGATATCGTTAATAATTAAAACAGGGAAATGTAAGTGAACAATTCTTTCAGATGATTTTAAAATGAAACTTTGGATATCTTCCCGTTTGGCCCTTTCCGTTTCGCCTGGTGCCTGTTTTCATTACTTCAGGCTATGATGCTAAGATAGTATATGCTAATTTGATTGTAAGGTGAAACAGGAATTCCCGTTTGCCCTTTCCATTTCGCCTTACACCAGCGAAGGGGATTTTCAAGTTATGATAAGGAAATTTAGTGTCATTTTGGAAAACATTTGTAATGCTAGTAGTATTTACGTCTGAACGAAGCAGAATAGCGTATAATCAAAGCAAGTATTCAGAATTTTGTGTTATCTGCGTCACTGTTTAAAAAATTGCTCATGTAGACTTGTATTTGTACCTCACATATGAAGAAGAGAGCGGCGGAAGAACGAACATCAACAATTACTAACACATATAGGTAAGTATATATAATAGTTGTAGTAAGGTATAAGTAATTTTGACACTGAAGCTTCTCTGCATGTTTCTAATATTTACTCTTGCAACTTCTCCAAAAGTTATTTTAGAATTTTAGATGTGGAACTTTTCTTAAATGGCATCCTAGCTAGCACACAATTCATAGTCCATTTTTTTTTTTTAATTTAAAGTGTAACACAATTAACCGGTCGAAGTTAAGGAATATTCCGTCTGTCTTTACTTTCTCGAGGGAAAGTACAATTTTTTTTTCTGTTGATGTTTAAAATGAATTATTTTCTTCTCTCCAGGAAGAAGATTACTGTGGTGAAACTGCATCTGTTGTCCCTATTTTTGGTGCCGTCAAACACTCTCTATATAACGTACGAGCATGAACCGGCACCACTATCGCAAAGATCGAGTAAATTGAATGTGGAAGGATTGTGGAGCGAAACGCAGGACGGCAAAAAACTTTTATTGGGGGATGAAGCGATGACACCAGTAGAATTCTTGTAAGTTATATTTTAGTAATCAAGAAAATAGTTTATATTTCTTACGTTCTTCTTGTTTCTTTTTTTTTCTTTTTCTTTTTTTTCTTTTTTTATTTTTATTTTATTTTATTTTTTTTTTTTTGAAATCGTGAAAATCTGTTATGACAATAGTAATAGGAGTAAGAATATTAATATTAAAGCATTTTCTTTAGAATGTCTGTGTTATTTATTCTAGTCTTTCTATCTTCAACAGGTTTTCGGCACTATTGGAACTTTGAAAATTATGTGTCAGTGCGACAGGATTGTAATGGATGGGACGCTTAAGACTGTACCTCTCCTTTTCTCCCAAATGTACATCCTGCATGGAAAATATTTCGGCCAGGTATTTGTTCTCCTCTTCTGTATATTGCCCAGTAAAAAGCAAGAGACACATGTAAGATTACTGGAGGTAATCAGGGAAGAAGCTGAGAAATTTGGACTGCGTTTCAAATTGAAAGAAGTTTCTATTGATCTTTAAAAAATAGCAATCAATGCTATAAATAAAATATTTCCTGGTTAAAATCACAGAATGTTCCTTCCACTTCTCTCAGTCTGTTTGGAGGAAGGTTCAGCAGTTAGAACTTTCTCAATTGTACAAAGAGAACACTGAAGTAAAAAGATGGATTCGACATGCAGCAGCACTGCCTCTGGTACCAACTTCCCATTTAGACGTAGTGTTTGTACGTTTGCAAGAAGATGCGCCTGATGTTCTATGTAAGGAGGAGTTCCATGATTATCTTATAGACACTTGGCTGGATGATGGTGACACGTTATTTTCCCTGTAAGTATGTTGTAATGGACCTGTTTGATCCATTACAGCATTTTGTGTGACTTTGTGTGTTCCAATTTTTCTCATATTAACCAAATTTAAATGTTATTAATTATTGTTAATGTTGAATTTGAGTCATTATATCAATCTAATCTCCAAACTAAGAGATGACATGAAATTTATCTGCACCATTGAAATGTTGGCAAAATTGATAGTGAAATTAATGCCTATTTTTATTCTTCTTTTTTGACAGTTGATGTTTGATCTTGTTATGTTAAAAAGAATAGTCCAAGGTATATAAAATAACAGGTAGCCCCAGTTCGCGATTAGCGTTCTGATTGGCTCCCTGTCCGTGACGTCAAGTGGAGGTATTGGTAAAGATTTTTTTCGTTTGCCTGCTTGTTACACTTCACGCTTTATTCGTAAAACTGGATTCAATACATAATTAAGATATTCCTTGTCTTTCCAAATACAAATGAGTTATTTCTACTCACAGATGAGACAATATAATGTAATAAATATATAAATACCGTCAATAATGATTAGTTATCTGTACAAATAAAAATGAATATAATGTTTACTCGCTAATTCATTCTAGAGCTTTGGACCGACTTTTATAATTTTTAGTACCGTACATGAGTTGACCTGGCCTAACTAAGATTTTTATCACATTATTTTGATTAAAGGGCGAATCCTGAGGGGTAGAAGGAGGTTGAAAATTTGTACCTAAAATACAGTATCTCAGGAACCTGTGAAGTTAGAAAGATGAAACTCGGTACATTAACTCTTCATTAAACTTAAAGAAAAACAAGTCCCATTGTTTTTGAAAATTTCGTTTTAAGGGTGTAGAGGGGGCATTTTCTATTCATTGTAACAATGTTCGATTGCTAACTTCTCCTCGACCTTAAGACCTTAACGATTTTTGGTACTTTAATGTAGCCAGGCCTAACTTAGGACCTTATCATTTTTAGGGTCAGGATGAAAGGAGATAAAAAGAAGATGACAAATAATCAAATACAGCCGAAATTGGTATACAGTCCATCATTTTCAGGGTCACTGAAATGAATAGTGACCAAAACGATACCATTTAAAACCAAATTTATCCTCTTTGGGCGTGGGGAAGGGGTGGCATTATGGATTTTTGTCGTTGCACTTTCATTGAAACGTGAATTCTAAGGGTGGAAGGAGCTCAAATACTTTCCATAAACCAATCCTCTCAATAAGAACGTTTCAGGTAGTAAAATACATGAAGCAAACATTATTCAAAATTTCAGAGATTCCGGGTATGTAATAATAAATTAGGTTAGGTTGTGTTAGGATAGGTTAGGTTACACTAGAAATCTAATCTACCCTAATCTAATATAACCAAATCTAACCTAACCCGTTGTATTTAGTGTGAATTAACCAAATTGTCAGAATTCGTGACTGCAAAATATTTCCTTTGCATTACTAATATTTGTTTATTACTCAATATAACAAATTTTACATTATGTATTACAGGTTATAAGTTGCACAGATGTCTATAGAGTCGTATACATACATAAAAGAACCACCTTCACAGGGGAAAATTTGCAACACTTTGCCCTTCGATTTATCGGAATTTAGTTTTTGTGGCTTAGCCCCCTCTCTCGGCTAGCCCTTCAATTATAAGAATATGGTAAAAGCGCACTTTGATCAGAACAAATGATTTTGTCACACGATGTGGCATTCGAGAAGAAATAAAATCAATGTGATTTGTGCGTAACAGGTATGGTTCGGTTATACAAGATTAGATTAGGCTAGATTAGGTAAAGTTAGTTTCGGTTCGGTTCGTAATAGGTTCCTATGAATGTTCTGCTCAAAGTGCACTTTGAGCACTTTGCCAGAATAATGTTTCAGATACTTAACAAAACTTAAGAATATCATTTAAACTAAAGAATATATAAAAGTATACATTTACTTCCGTATATTCTCGTTGGTACCCCCTTCTCCTTACGTACATAAACTCCTTAAGCTTCAGGCCCTCAGAAAGAAATGTCATAAAAGTAAAATTAACTATTGTTGTTACACACCTGTTTTTCAACTTGACTAGCGTCTAGTTTATTTTTCCCCACGCCAGTTTGGTATCAATAATGAAGGAACAGCGTCAGATCTTAAACACTACTTTTGCAGGAAACTTAGAAGCTCGTTTTTTCAAACTTTTTGATAATCCTCTGCTGAAAAGTGAGCACAACATATTCGTGCGTTATCTACATTAAAAGTGTTCTTTCGCTTACAGCGGGAAATCAATTTTCTTCGAAGTTCATCATTTTTAGGGAATCGATCAGGGGTGTAGCCAAGGGGGGGCCCATCGGGGCCGGGCCCCCCCAAATGGTTTCCTGGCCCCCCCAAATGACCAACTTTTAAAACATCATAGTAAAATTATCTCGCTTCATTCATTTAAAAGTAACAAAGTTTATTGACAATTAATAATTTATGGTAAAATAGTATTGAAAAATATTGTTTTTCCATACCGATCGAAAAATAGTATAGGCCTAGTATCTCTTCCTTATACCGATCGAAAAATAGGATACTTTTTGTGAGAGCAGATTACACAATTTACTGCGATTTATATTTGACAGTTCGAAGACAAACGTTTTAACAAGATACTACAAATACAGCCATAAAACAAAGGTACTAAACTGATTTGTAAGTACAGTATATTTTTATATGCTCTAACAAGTGTTTTAAAAGACATAGAGGATGGAAAATTTGGTGAGAAACAACGCTTTTATTCAATTTGGATTTCATTCGCTCTCTTTTTTTATTTCTACTCAGTGTAATAAAATAAATATGTTTTTTCTTCTTTTTTGAGTCACGAATAATAAATAAATATTTTTGTCAGGAAACCGTAAAGAAATTAAGTGAAATTTTGAAAGAAAATCAATCTTGTGTAGATAGATTCTGTATACAAGGTCTTAAATTTAAATATAAAGATAACCAAGAAAAGTTTTGTTGCTTTTTCACCCACTACCTTCGAACATCGATATGTCACCTAACCTGGAAGATGAAAAATAGTCCCCATCAGCTT
Organism: Thermobia domestica; assembly: GCF_964235325.1. Lineage (NCBI taxonomy): Eukaryota > Metazoa > Arthropoda > Insecta > Zygentoma > Lepismatidae > Thermobia > Thermobia domestica. The sequence continues at coordinate 314,777,915 of NC_137457.1, read as the reverse complement.
CGACGACCTTCTGAAAACGTTCTGGAGGGCCATGGAATCCATCGCGGTAGAACGTGGTGGCCCGTGAAACGAAGAAAGTATCAGGTGCATTTTGAACTTTTACTAGGGATTTGAACTGGCGTCCTCTAATGTGATTGTACAAAGAATGGAACAGATGATAATCGGACGGTGCAATACCCGGGGAATATAGTGGTTGCAATATTGTTTCCCATCCAAGGCGAAAAATGGTGTTCTGAGTCATTCTAGCCACGTGGGACTTAGCGTTGTCCCGTAAACGAGGACCCATTTGCAATTCAGAAGTGATGGCTCCAGAGTTTTGAGTTTTTGTTGAGCACAGCTCAACTGCTGACATTACACAGTTGCATTGATACTCTGACCAGCTGGTAGCAGTTCCCGATGCACGATGCATCAAACACACAGAAGGACCTTCTTCTGATACAGTGCTGGTTTCGGCTGTTTTGAAATCGGTTCATGGGATACTAACCAATGATGACGACGCCGTGGTGCTTCGTATAGGACACACTTTTTATCACATGTCAACGCCCTGTCCAGAAATGGCTCCGAAACAGTAAATAAACACAGGCGACTGCCGCGTTGCCTTCTGGCCCCGAGTCAAAATATGAGAGACCCATCGACCCAACTTGTAGTGCTTCACAAGTTGATGGATGTGCTGCCGAATGGTTTCTCCACACACTGAATTGTAGTCCCAGTTCCTATTTGTACATGTGTTGGTCTTCTGGCACGTGGTGTTTTCGGGTGTTTCGTCATCGTCCTTAAACTTGTTAAACCATCGCTGCAATGTCCGCGTCATCACGACACCCTCACCAAAGGCCTGGTACATCTTCTGTCCCGCTACAGCGGCGTTTGACCTCCATTTAAACTCGTTCAGCATACATGCTCCTATGACGCTCTGTGGAAGTCCCATGTTCCCTCTGTCTTTACGCAAGTTCACGGTGTGTCTAAATTGCCACAACCAGGTAGTATGTTGGATATACCCACAACAACAACTGACGTTCGCCTTATCTCCATTCGCACTCAACTCACGATGTGAGGTCTAATTGAACACAGACCTCCACGAAAAGGGACAGAACTTTCTTGGTTACCTTTATATTTATGCACAAATGTATAGCGTTTGGTCCCGGGCAGTAGTTCTTGATTAAGCATAATAAAAACTATCTTGAATATAATTTATGGATAATAATAATAATAATAATAATAATAATAATAATAATAATAATAATAATAATAATAATAATAATAATAAGCTAAAATAGTGTTTTTAATTTTGCAGACTAGCAGCAACACACTTGTTTTGGCTTTGTACATTGTAGCTGCCCCCCCTCAAAAACGACGGGCCCCCCTACACAAACCTGCTAGCTACACCCCTGGAATCGATGGAACATTATTTCATTTGTATTGCTTCCTGTGTTATTAGAATGAGCTACTGCACAAGTAAGATAACTTTTGCCCATCTTGATATAGTAGTGTAATTGTTTATGCAGTATTTTACTTATTTTGAAAAATACGCGATACCTCCGCGTGACGTCACCGACCGCGAAGTATCCTGGGAAAAATGAGAGCAGAAAAGCTATCCCGAGAGTCCCCTGAGAATAGTCGGTATATAGAGAAATAGGTGGTTGATGTGTTCCCTTCTAAAGTGGCAATTTTTATATATTGTTTCTGGACGTAATATAGCTTAAATAATGTCCAGCTAAATTTAAACGTCCGGAATCCGTAAGGATTCCATGAATGGAATATATTCCTTTCCTCTTATAATCACGTTTGATGCATGTCATATCAGGAACTTTATAACAAATTCTGAATTAGCTCAAACATGTGGCGATAGCAGTCTGTAATGTCGATTCTCAGGTGCGGATTCTATTGTACGAGTATAATGCGGAGGCTTTAAATTGATATCTGATGTGCTTTATATCGTCTATGGAGATCATCTATGAGATATTCTGCGACGAAGATTATTAATTATAATTGATACAAATATTTGATGAAATGAATAATTGAATAAAGATATGAAATAATATTGTTTAGATAATTATATATTGAGTACATAAATGATGATTCTCCTTAGGCAATTGATAGTCAATGACGAATATAGGGCGTAAACATGATTTGTATGTCACGCATTTTCTTAAGTGTATCTTAAGCGCCTCACCTGTTATTATTTAATCATAATTCGTATTAGAAACTGCATACGCCCCTTAACCTAATTGGAGCTAAATAAAAAGTGATCCGTTGTGTCAAAAGTTGGTTGAAGTATTTTATTTTCATCTTTAGTAGATTTGATACCATAAGTATTCCTGATATGTTATAATGCTTTGTGTGTTCTTCTCCTGGTGTGGCTTTCCAGCGTGGTGCAACGTATCTTCAGTCTACAATCCTCCGATGCTTGCAGCTGATGAAAGTAAACATTTTGTGATCTGGCATATCATCAGTCAACAAATACAAGCATTCCTTAAAGAGAGGACAATACAATGTTTTCTTTCCTACATAAATAGGTGGCGTTTAGTGCAAGTTATTATTATTATTATTATTATTATTATTATTATTATTATTATTATTATTATTATTATTATTATTATTATTATTATTATTATTAAATCATTTTAAGCTATCCCGAGCACTCTACAGTATAGCATTCTTTCCATTGTAAAGTGTAATATAGATTTTCTTGCGACGTGCATGTATTGAAGATTCTACATTCACTGATTTGTAAATTATCAAAAGAACACATTCTTTTGCTTTGCAAAAGAAATAAATTAGGTTCACCCAAAATTTTGTCATCGACTTTCCAACGTAGATTCTCCTGCAATCCTTTGAATTTTTAATGTGCTAATGATGTATTTTTACCTATTTGCAGTGACTTGTGGAATCACTTTGAAAACGATCAAGAACAAATGACTAACAATGCAGGACAATGGCACGTCAAATTACGAAGAAAGGCATCAAGGGATCACTTAGACATACATTCTTTCATTGAATTAATGAAAGACAGGCAACGTGAAAATGAAAGATTGCGAGTACTTCTTCAAGTGGGTTATCAGAAAACACTTAGAAAGCTAAAGTAGAGACGGTTTGACGACAGGATTCACCGCCTAAAAGATAGACTTAAGAACAGTGAAATTATGTAATTTCATATACTGATGCTGTTTCATATTATATCCACATAGAAACTTGATATGCTATTTTGGGTATGATAATAAAATTTATGTTCTTCTAAGATATTTGAGTTTAATTTGTCTGGAATAGAAGAGACGTTGCAGTTGAGAATAAGATAAATCCCTCTTTGTTACAGAAACAGAGTGAAAATTCCCTTGTATGTTATAAGGTCAAGCAGGAAAAGGCCAAACGGGAATTCCCTTTCCGCCTTAAGATAACATCCTTATCGGTTGTATGGCAAAATGTTTTGAGGGTATAAGGCGAAACGGAAAAAGGCGAAACAGGCATAAATTAGTATACTAAAATATAAAAAAGCGATAGAAAGATTCAGAGAACATAGATATACAAAGTTTGATTTATAATCTGAGTTGGTAGGTTTTTTTTTCTCTGTAAAGTTTTGTTTCCCATTGCTAGATTTGCTATCGGTACGATTTTTCTAACATTGACCCATGTTCTTTTATTTTATCAAAGATAATTTGGGATTTTAGCTTTAGTGAAAATGGCAAAACTGCTCTTGTAGAGCAACCTGTAAAAAAAGCTATGTACCTAGGTATAATAAATTGAGTTCTTTTCCTTTTTTGACTTGTAAGATATACTATTTGAAGGCCTTAGTTTTGTAACTATTTTCTCATAATGGTTGTGACATAGTTTAGATGGATCTCATAAATTGAGTAGCCTAAATTGTATATTGCACATCTGAGGGTTGTCAAGGGTGTGAAAACGATGGAATAAATTTACACTACCAAAACTATGAAATCGAGGTTTATTAGTGTGATGCATGACAGAGTGAAAATATTACACTTTACATGAGAGCCTCTGCGACCATTTTGGAAGGTATCATACTGGATTTTAATTAATTCAGTGAAATGGGAACTTTACGATCAGATACTATTGTTGAAATAAGGTGTGATTTCGTAACGATATTATGGTAGTTTCCTCTCTGCTTGTTTGCATCCTGAACAAAATTATGATCACAAATTTACAATGACAAGTTTTTGTATATGTTCTAGACTAGACCTATCTGATCAAAATTTCGTTAACAAAGAATATAGAAAATCTTGTTAATGTCTTTAAAACTCACACTTTATTTCAAAAATAGTAGTGTATCGTAAAGTCTATATTTCACTTAATTAACTCAAATCCAGTATGACTACTTCCAAAATGGCCGTAGAGGCTCTCATGCAATATGGAATATTTGCACTCTGTCCTGCATCACCCAAAAAGCCTCGATTACATATTTTTAGTAGTGTTCTAAATTTATTTAATCGTTTCCACACCCTTGTAAATCCTGTATATTTAGGGAATATGCAACCAGCGATACAAACCACTGTTTCAATTAATGCATGTAAATGTTTCAGTAGGAGACAAAAAAAATGCATAACATTTTGTGATTTCAGCAAAACGTTTACCTGCATAATGAATTTTATGCACACAAGTGCATCAATTAACACAGTTTTCATTATGCATTTAGTTGCATCCTTAAAAATTATGCATCTAAACGTTTTGCTGGAGTCACAAAAGTTATACATTTTTTTGTGTCAACTAACGCGTCTGTGGTTCTGTGTGTACAATGTTCTCAAGAGATAGCTTTGAAGCTAACTTATACTTTATGTATATGATCCTAAGATTGGTGAGTCGTTGTTGTCCTGTTAAGTTTCTGAGGTAATTTTTTTATGATCTTTAGTTTGCTAAAAGTCCTTTCTTATAGTGAAAATAAATATTTGTCTAGTTTTGCACCCCCCAATCCGGCGCCCGGGGCACAAATTCCGTTTGTTCCCCTCAGTTGCGTCGCTGGTTCCCAATGTAAAACTATTTATCAAGTAGTCATATTTCTTCAAAAACGGGGAATCCCCATCAATGCATGTGCTTTTAAGCACAGAAAAGTGTGTAACCGGAGTACTTTTGAAGACCTGTGTTTTCCGTATTCTAATTAGTTTTTTCAACCTAAATGTGACATGTTTTGGGGCAATATATTCCCAAACATCTATAAAGATAGTTTCGAAGCTTCACTTTGAATATTTTCCCGATCAATCATCTAATTTTAAATTCTAACAAGGTCATTCTAGCATTGATCCATCACACAGAGATATGCAACAACTTATTCCTTGATGTGTTATTCTTGTGCAAGTGCATTCTTACCCAGAAAGCACTTTTGATCAGTCAGAATTTATTGCATGACAAAGACATAAAAGAAAATTCAGTAAAAACATTGACGAGAGAAAGTCTTCTAAGATGTTTTAACTGTGAATTAAAGACGAAGCAAGCGAATGGTAGGCTAAATAATGTCCGTGAACCTGGCCCCACCCACACTGGCACTAATTTTAAAACATGCCAAAAATTAGTGCTAAATTAGTGCTGACGACCTATAGTGTTAAAAAAATTGCTGTTACAGAGACGTCAAAACCAAAAAAGATTCTATGTGGGACTAGATTCAGACTAGCCCCACCCACTCAACCGATTGAGATGAAACCTATACACAAAGTTAGTGTTAAATTAGTGATGACGATACCGCATAAAAAGAAAATTAATGCTATTATCAGAAGGCCAAATATATTCGAAAATGTTTAATGCGGCATCATCAAAGAAAACAATCGATCCCTGATTTTATCAAAGATACATAGCACTAATTTTCTTTCTGTGCGGAGTTGTCAGCACTAATTTAACACTAACTTTGTGTATAGCTTTCATCTCTGTCGGTTGAGTGGGTGGGGCTGTCCCCACCCAGAATCTATCTGTTTTTTGACGTTTGATAACAGCACAATTTTTTAACATTATAGGTCATCAGCACTATTTTTTGGCATATATTTTAAAATTAGTGCCGGTGTGGGTGAGGGTCAGTTTTAAGTGAAGATAGCCCCACCCACTTTTAATAATGCAGCACTAATTTTGTAAACTATGCCCAAAATTAGTGCTAAATTAGTGCTGACGATTCCGCATAGGAAGGAAATTAGTGTTATGTATCTTGAGATAAAAATCAGGGATCTATTGTTTTCTTTGATGATGCCGCCATTAAAGATTTTCGAATATATATTATTTAGCCTTCTGATAATACCACTAATTTTCTTTTTATGCGGTATCGTCAGCACTAATTTAACACTAACATTGTGTATAGGTTTCATCTCTGTCGGTTGAGTGGGTAGGGCTAGCTCCACCCAGAATCAAACTTTTTTTTTTTTTTTTACGTCTCTGTAACAGTACATTTTTTTTAAGGGTTAAATTCCAAAGTTGGGCGTCCGTTTCCAGCAAAACTTTTAAAATTTACAGGAAAGATATGGATAATTTGATCGTTTGTGTGCTTGATAATGTATAAGAGTCTCGAAAAATCTGTTTACTTGTTATATATAAGCGGTTATAAACATGAGACTATACGGCGAGCGGAGGGAACTACTTGGCGCACGGTAACTGAACAGTTGCATTGTGGGAAAGAAACGAGCATATCAACATGATGAATGCACAAGGGCAATGAACTAACAGTTTTAACATTTGTGAAGCAATACGTTGATAACGAGCAAAATGTTTTAAAAGTTTGTGAAGAGCACGGATTAATGAACCTAATAGCAAATTGCAGAAAGTGTGGAAAGGAGATAACAGCGAAAAAACGTGGCAAAAGCGGACGCCCAACTTCGGAATAAATGCCTTTTTTTTTTAAATAATATAGGTCAACAGCACTAATTGGGCACCAATTTTGGCATATGTTTAAAATTAGTGCCTTTGTGAGTGGGCCAAGTTCACCGACATAGCTAAATAATGTTTCGTACTTACAAGCACGTACAACGCGAGAATATAAATTCTTTTTTCAAACTTTCAATAGGAAACAATTGTTCTTTACTTTTAACGGAATTTTTGTTTATTACAAATCATAAACATATAATACTGACTGTGAATGTTAAAATGAATTGAACATAAAATTAAAAACCAGTGAACAGCACACATAGCTGATGTTTTATCACTATTGAGAGAAGATTATTGAGTTTAAAAAAATGTCTTATTAAGTTCAACCATGCATCTCAGAGGAACAACTTCTAAAACTATTAAACTACAGGTTTTCAGTGCCACCTACGCGGAAACAATTTTACTTAAAACCAACAAGCGAGGGAAGTCAAACAATTCAAAACTTCCGCTACGAATTAACCAACCGCTCGCAGACCAAGAGAACGATAGTGGACAAGTTGTTGCAATGTGGTTACAAGCGGTAATGAATGGAGCAAATTGTGTGGAAAACTCAATTTCGTGAATTAGATCAAGTACTTTTATTCTTTAGGAAACTTCTAATTTCTCGTACGCCTGTGTTAACGAAATAGGGCTTGAAGTTTTCTCTTAAGGTTGGTTTAAAGGGACAAGTTTTGGCGATAGATGGCAGTACAGTCTTCGTATCTTTCCCATGTATTTTTTACCTTTCACGAAAATTTACAATTTCTCTTACAAATTTCAAAATAGAGACTTCAAATTTTTAGACAAGGAACTTCATAACCTATTAAAGGGAACAATCCGTGCCGATTTTTTATTTAGAATTTTCTTCATTGTTGAAATGGCTTGATTGTTGAAATGGATACCCAAACTTTTAACAATGGAACTGTTTAAACTGTGAAGAAAATTCTAAATAAAAAATCGGCACGGATTGATCACTTTAATAGGTTATGAAGTTCCTTCTCTAAAAATTTGAAGTCTCTAGGTTGAAATTTGTAAGAGAAATTGTAAATTTTCGTGAAAGGTAAAAAATACATGGGAAAGATAAGAAGACTGTAGTGCCATCTATCGGCAAAACGTGTCCCTTTACACTAACCTTAATGGCGTTTAAAGTAAGACACTTTGGCATTTGTACATCATATGTTGTATACAGTACGTAAGAAACGAAAATATTTCAAGAAAGATTCGAAGCTTTTTGGGGGGTCCCCATCATGATCATAATCATCATCATCATCATCAGGTATTCAGCCATTACTGGCAAGTCACTTACATTAACCGAAAAGCTCCCATACTCCACAATCTTCCACTGAGGTCCGTATCCAGGGGGGGGGCTAGGGGGCCGGCCCCCCTAAATTTTTACTGGTCCCCTCTAAAAGTTTCACGGTAGGTTTGCAAATGAACTATAATATGGGATGAATTAATATTTTTGGATCGCCCCCCCTAACTTCCACCGGGTCCCCCTACATTTTCGGGCTGGCTACGGGCCTGCTTCCACTAACTTCTTCGTCTTCACATACGATTTTTTTGTCTTGATAATGTCCATTAATTGTAGTCTCCTTCGCCCCCTCCCTCTCTTTCCTGCCACCATACCTTCTAGCACCTCCCTCATGGTACAGTTCCTTCTTAGCCAATGTCTCAACCAGGTTTTCTTCCTCTTCTGGATAATGTCCAAAATTGTTCTTTTCTTCCCCCATCATTTCTAACACCTTCCCATTCGTTTTCCGTTCTCCCATTTTTCTTCACACAGCGAATTCTTCCCATTCTTCTTCACACCCACATTTCAAAAGCTTCCAGTCTTTCTTCATCATTTTTGCGTAATGTCCATGTTTCTGCCTCATACGCTACAAAGCTCCATATGAAGCATTTTATGAGTCCTTTTGTCAACTCTTTATTCAAAGTCCCACAAAATAGTATTTTCTTTCTTCTAAAGGTTTTCTTTTCCCAATTCCTATTCTTGTTTTTATCTTCAATTAGAGGATAATTTGTAAAACCACAACTAAAATTAGACTAGATTTACAAAAAAAAATCGAGATTTCGAGGGATACGTGTCCGAATCCCTAGGAACCGCCCCCTGCGTACGCACCTGGTTTAGATAATTAAGGAGTTAGGTTTACCGAAACCTCTTTCTTGAGGGTGTCTCAAAAGTCCCTTGACATCGGGTAACTCTGTTATTGTCAGAGTTACAACAAAATGTAAGAGGGGAAACCAGCTTCAAATATGATGTTTTCAACCTAAAGTAAAGGATTTTTTTTTAAACGGAAGAGCCGTTTGAGCAATACACTCTTTACGCACTCAATGTTAAATGAAAATGCAACGTTGCCATTTACCTGGACTCGTAACACGAATGAATGAAGTTACTGGCTTTTACGCTACATATCCATTCCCAGCCCACATTCACCATACTCTTAGAAAATTTATCCACCTCCCCGTAAATGGCAACGTTGCATTTTCATTTGACATTGGGCGCATAAAGAGTGTACAGCCCAAACGGCTCATCCCATTTAAAAATTCCCTTCACTTTAGATTGAAAACATCATATTTGGAGACGGTTTTCCCTCTTATATTTTGTTGTAACTCTGATAATAACAGAGTTACCTTATGTCAGGGGATTTTTGAGACACCCTGTATATTTGCCCTATCCCTCTGTCTGTCCTGTCGTCCGTCCACGAGCCAAAAAATATGTACATTCAAGTGGGAGACAAACAATCTCAACAACTACCTGATGAATCAATATCAATTTTAACCAGGACGTAGAAGATCAAAAATAAGGAATTGACTTCGTTGGTGGACGTGATATCCAGACCGGAAGTTATAAAAATCAACCATTTCCGGTTTTGACGTTGATCATTGTAGAGAAGAAAACGGGAACAAACAGAAAGAACAGGTTTCCTACAATCGATTAGGCATCCCAAGAATACATTTGATCTTCTTCCTTAACTTTCTAGTAAAACCGGAAGTGCCAGAAATCTACTTCAACTTCCGGTGTCAGTATTGGTCTCTGTACATAGAGCACACAATGGCAGAAATCAAATGACAGCCAAAACAGAAATGGATAGCGACATGCTTGACCTCAATTAATTAAGCATCCAAACAATACATTTCATTTCAATTTTTAACTCTCTACGAAAACCGGAAGTGATAGAAATCTACAACTTCCGGTTTCAATATTGATCCACATAGAGCAAAAACGATAAGAGATAGTGAAGTTTTTTTTAAAAAAAATCATTATAACGTTCTAAGAATAGGTAGCTACCATATTCTGTCATAACAAGAGATGGTCATTTTTCCTAACCCACCCTCACCCTCACCCTCAATTGACACCCCTCACCCTCAATTGACACCCCTCACCCTCACCCTTCATTGACGTCCTCACACTCACCCTTCCTCACACTTACCCTCCATTGACGCCCTCCCCTCACCCTCCCTCACACTCACCCTCCATTGACGCCCTCACACTCACCCTCAATTACTTTATCGCCCTCACCCTCAACTACTAAAATGAGGGCGAGGTGATGGTGAGGGCGGCCCTCATGAGGGCAAAATGAGGGAGGATGACCATCTCTGGTCATAACACTGCATTCAAATCAGAAGTGGCAACAGACAACCACTTCCAGTTTGAACGTTGATCGCTACAGAGCAAAGACAGTAATAGATAGCGAGAAGCCATTTTCTGCAATGAATTAAGCGTCCCAAGAATGCACTTTAAGTCCACTCTAATATCTTTACTAGAACCGGAGGTGGAAGGAATATACTACAATTTCCGTTTCCAATATTAAGCAGCAGAACTTGCGCTCTCTACACAATGCATTATTCACATATAAGCATGAATCTCCTTGTCATTCCTCCTTGTCATCTGCACACGTCCCTTTACAGATACAAGTGAAAGATGTCGGCAAGGGATGTCATAAAGGGGAGAATTTTTCGATAATTGTTTTCAATATCTAACACCGTAGGCAAGGAGTTGCCTACTTCCGATTGAAGTTTCTAATTCACGTATGATCAGCGTTTTCTTTCTTCTTGCATGCACTATGTAATAAGCAAATACACTACACACACAATTAATTATAATGTCACTGATATATATATGGCGTTCTTTGGGCAAAACACTCCAAATAATAAAGATTCATCTTAGATTGGAGAAATGGTTATCCTTCGTTTTTCATTTCCATTTGGCCATTAAACAAACGCCTGAGAGATATACAACCCCTATATACAACTATGTGGTGCTGGAATGTATAACTCGTAGGATATGGTGTTTTTTAAAATTCTATTCTTCTAGTGTACTCCTAATTATGTAATAAAGAAATAAATGCCATTTTTAAATATTCAATCTGAACTGAACAATCTACACAAAATTTTCAATCGATCGGTGAAAACGGCATCTTTCTAGAGCTTGTGGTTTCCAAGATATTATTGTCAAAATAGTTGGCCACAAACATGTAAACGTCCACAAACACACAAACTTTTCTTGATCACAAACGTATAAATCTAGCATTTTAATATATATATATTTTGAGAAAATATCACGCTATACAAACAAAATTCTTTACATAGTGTGACACATGGTTGTTATGATTTGTATTTACATCTATTTTCTTTTTTGTGTAGCGTATTTTAATAAATATCTATACTAACATTTATTTAGAAGTAGAGAACACATATTTATGAACGATTTCCATGTTCAAAAGTGAAGAAACTTGGCTCCTAATTACTAAATCAATATGCGTGTGAGATAAACAGGTAATGGTAGTTAAAACTTGTCACCGGGAAATAGCAAACAATAGAAAAACTACACACAAATTTTATTCAGCAGAGACAAAAAAAAAAAAAACATGTAGTTCAAAGTACATATTGTCAGCGTCATGTCAGTCTGCTAATACGGCTTACTTTCATAGCGAATGTCACCAAAACAAACACATTCACTGAGAACAAAGCACTGATTGGCCATGTAAAGCAGTGACATGTATCCCCCTGCTGTTATAAGGTTTCTTTACTGTCAGAAACACGTTTCACTGTAGGACATATTATTATAAACTATCCCGTGTACTGCGATAGTGAGTAGAGAACATAACATGCTCCTCGATCCCGATTCAATTTTCAACCTGTGTCGGTCTATTAATTATATGATCTGAAAGCTCCCTTGCTAGTTAAGCAAGGAATACAGTTATAGTATGCAACACGCAAAAATAACGCTATCGGATCCTCTCATAAACTGCGTCCTCATTTCGGTCCTATAAGTACACAAAGTTTGGAATATTAAAAAAAAAAAAAAAAAAGCATTGGAAGTTCACTAGCAGATAATAAGTAGGGAAGAAGGGGGCACATTTGAACACTTTTTTTTGTTAATGATTTCATTTATTGCTATATACGGTAATCACATTTATAGCAGGAATCACAAAAGTAGTTACTTCTTGCTTCACAGAATGCCTTATCAGTATGCAACGTTGCCAAGTTTATCCATTCTTATTCTGCAAAAGTGTCCTAGCGGTTAAATTACACGCCGATTGCTCTTGTTTTGCAAAACCGTATGATCAGTTTTGGTAGCACCTCAATATTACAAATAATTGGCGAAAGGAAAAAAACACTAACAAAAATCTAAAGAGGTGCAGCTCGTAATAGAGCCTTGTCACACAGGTCTAATTGTGATTTATTGCAAGAAGAACAAATTACAAACACATCACTCACTCACACTCACTCTATGGCCTATGGAACCCGGAGGTTCAATGCCGCGTTCACAAAAGCTCTCCACTGACTTCTATCCTTAGCTAACTGCATCCAGTTTCTGCTTTGTATTCCAATCCATCTTAATATTGTCCTCCCATCTGCGCCTAGGTCTTCCTAATGGTCGTTTTCCGATTGGTCTTCCAGTCAAGACTTTGAAAGCGTTTCTACTTTCTTCCATTCTAGCTACATGTTCCGCCCACCTAAGCCTCCTAGACTTGACGACCCTAACAATGTTGGGTAAACCATATAAATTATTTAGTTCCTCGTTATGAAGTTTCCGCCATTCCCCATTCCCGTTCCTCTTGGGTCCGAATATTCGTCTCAGGATCTTGTTCTCAAATACTTTCAGTCTATGTTCTTCCCTCAGAGTAAGCGATCATGTTTCGCAGCCATATAAAACAACAGGCATGATTATCGTTTTGTATATTTTAAGCTTCAAATTCCTCGATAGAATTCGCGACGACAAGAGATTTTGAACCGAATAGTAACACGAATTCCCTGCTTTTAGTCGACATTTAATATCTCCGTGAATATGATTTTCCTCTGTTAATATTGATCCTAGATATTTTAAACTATCCACTTTATCAAAAGTATTATTTAATATTTTAACGCTTCTATAATTTGCTGTATTACGGTCCCGACGCACTTCTATGTATTTAGTTTTCTCTGTAATTACAAACACATAAACACATAAATTTTAGTATACAGGTGCGACTCTTAATATCACATTATCTTTCAATAGATTATATTTTCAACTATGCAAATGAATGCAATGAGATGCATTACAGTACGGAATAAGGCCAACCTCGCCAGACCTAAACCTACTCTTAAGAACCCGAGTACGACGGTCTAAACGTCTCCACAATCTCCTCCGCAAAGTTATAATTGCCAGCTTTCAGCAATCGCATTTTCGGACTGTTCTTGCTTCAAAACTAGAATGAATGTGTATGGCAGTGGCGTATTTAGGGGGGGGCTTCCGGGCTTACCCCCCCCCGAAATCTTACTTACTATAGTAAAGTATATGAAATATCCTGCAGAATTTTCACATTTTCAGGCAAAGCTGCCCCCGAAAGTTAGCAAAGCCCCTCCCGAAACAAAATCGTAAATACGCCACTGGTGTATGGGATGACTTTCTGTCGACTTTCTATAAACTTGGAATGCTTAACCTCGGCATTGTTAAGTGCTTCTTTCGCTGTTGATATAAGTTGGTTACAATATTACCATGCAATCAATTTCTTAGCTAACATGTAATACAAATATCGGCGTACTTCTGGTGCAGTACAGGTTTTTTACAAACACATGTGAAAAATAAAATCTCTCGTTCTGCGAAAGAGGTACGCAAGTATTGTTTTTTTATTATTATTATTGGAAATGTGGCAACGCTGAGCGTGAAAAACCAGTTTGAACCCCTTTCTGCGAAACAGTACTCTGCAAAATAGGAACACATGCACAAAAGTGTTGTTCCTTGTAATAGAAAGTAATTCTCATTAGAAAAAATGATCAGTAGTTTCAGCATAAAAGAGAAAAAAAAGCAAAACATGTACGAGTTGTTCAAATCTGCTCCTTGAACAGACATGGGGAACATATTTGGTCAGCTGCCTTTTTGGTCACAAAGGTATACCAAAACGGCAAGTTTAGCTCTTCATTATGTTCAATGCTGTAGCTACATTCTACTCTTTTTTAAAGAATTAAAGTCGAAATTAATTAACAAAACAAATTGGTATTTATAGGTGATTCGCAAACACTCTATGTGTCTCTCTAAATACGTAGAACAAATTTGTAACATGAAAACCTACAATTCTGTTGTTCAAATCTGCTCCTTGAACAGGCATGGGGAACATTTGAATAGCTGCCTTTTTGGTCACAAAATATACCAAAACGGCAAGTTTAGCTCTCCATTATGTTGAATGCTGTAGCTACATTCTACTCTTTTTTGAAGAATTAAAGTCAAAATTAATTAACAAACACTAGTAAACAAATTGGCATTTATATGTGCTTGGCAAACAGTATATTTGTCTCTCTAAATACGTAGAACAAATTTGTAACATGAAAACCTACAATTCTGTTGTTCAAATCTGCTCCTTGAACAGGCATGGGGAACATTTGAATAGCTGCCTTTTTGGTCACAAAATATACCAAAACGGCAAGTTTAGCTCTCCATTATGTTGAATGCTGTAGCTACATTCTACTCTTTTTTAAAGAATTAAAGTCAAAATTAATTAACAAACACTAGTAAACAAAATACGTAGAACAAATTTGTAACATGAAAACATGCATTTCTGTTGTTCAAATCTGCTCCTTGAACAAGCATGGGGAACATTTGAATAGCTGCCCTTCTGGTCACAAAGGTATACCAAAACGGTAAGTTTAGCTCTTCATTATGTTGAATGCTGTAGCTACATTCTACTCTTTTTTAAAGAACTAAAGTCAAAATTAATTAACAAACACTAATAAACAAATTGGCATTTATAGGTGCTTGGCAAACACTCTATGTGTCTCTCTAAATACGTAGAACAAATTTGTAACATGAAAACCTGCATTTTTGAATAAGGGAATAAAATAGGCAATTATAAAAAAGACAGTGTCCGACTCATAATAAAACATCGTAATTCCTTTCATCTTTTTTATATACTATTTTATTTGACTGAGAAAAGATTTTTGACAAACTACGTATTTTCAAGCATACTGTATATTCGCATCATACGAGGTGCGTTTGGAAAGTAGCCTCCGATTGGTCATGCAGGGGCGGATCCAGGGGGTGGCGATCGGGGCCATCGCCCCCACCCCTAGAAGAGGAAACTTTCTTATCTTATATATATAAATAAAACCCATCCCAAAGTTTGGAGCCCTTAAAAGTAGCAGTATGACAACCCACCGTCTTCCCCTCCACAAGTCGGTCCTGGATCTGCCCCTGGGTCACTGTGCGTGAAGTAGTGGGGGTAGCTCTACCACCTTTGCATAGATGTGTGGAGTAGATCACTCTGCATCGAACCGTGATAGAGTGAAGATTAATCACTTTTGCAGCGTCTCAAGATGTGCTGCAATAGAAAACCCTACCAAGTACGAGGTGCGAGCTGTTATACGTTTTCTTACGGCAAAACAATATTCGGTAGCAACTATTTATCGGGAACTTTGTGCCGTGTATGGACCAAGTGTGATGAGTGAAGGAGTTGTTCCTATTGATGAACTCGTTCAGACAATTGATGGAAAAGTTCGTAAAAATCGCCGTTTCACAATTTCGGACCTTTCCGATCAATTTCCACAAATTTACAGGACTGTGTTATATGATCTTAGCGCTTTAATGATGATGAGGAGCTGAAAGATGCGGTCACAGGCTGCCTCACAGCACAGGCGGGAGATTTTTATGCAGATGGAATTTCTAGGCTAGTACAGAGACATGATAAGTGCTTGAATGTTTATAGAAACTAATATTGAAAAATAGAGCAAAGATCTAGTTTTCAGATGTGTATATATACAACGATAATGTTTATTTCTTATATACTTTTAAGTATCATTTTTATTTACGGGCAGCATGAGCTATTTAAAAGGCTAAGCTATCAAGAAGAAGAAGAAGAAGAAATTACGTAGAAATAATTTAAATATTTTGTATTATAATGAGATTTTTCTTCTTGTCGTTGCTATGACGATTTGTTTATCTGTTTAATGTCGTTGCTACGGTAACCAAAAGAATATAGATGTAACGAAGAACCATCTTGTGTACTCTGAATGTATAATATTTTAATGTGCCGAACAAGATATAAGTTGAAGGATAATAATATATGTATTTGAAGTGCATAACTGTGTTGAGTTATTCTAGATAATCTTGTGCTTTGCACAAACATTTAGAATCAGAGAACATATAACGTAGGTGACGAAAGAATTAACGTTACATATAATAAATTCTTCTTATTTACTTTGGAGTTTTCTTTTCCAACCAATCGGAGGTTACTTTCCGAACAACCCTCGTACATAATTTCTTTGTCATCTAATTCGCTTACACTGAAATCCTTGATCAGTTTTCATATTCCGTATTGTGTATATCTGGTGTCCCACAGGGATTGGAATTAACACCATTGCTTCTTCTCATTACTTCATCCATCTCATATTTAGCTTCGGAGCTGAAAATGCATGGTATTTCATTAAATCTATCAATCTTCATCCTTGTTGCTAATTTACCACAGCTTCCTACGAATATTAATCTGTCTTAATGGGCTGTGAAGCTGTTTTTCTCGCTCTTACCAAGCTCATAAAACAGATCAATTTTCCATTCCAAGAGGGAAACAGTCATCTTATCAATCGTTGTATAAATCAAATTTCTTAACCAACGCAACCTAAACGCAAATCCTAGTTTTTTTCAAGTAAACATTCCAAAGTACGTCGAAACCCCTCACTCCTGTAATTAAGAGTTCGCGATATTTTTCTGGATGAACAGAGCTAGAAGTAAAATGCAAGCTATACTTTTCTAGATGCTCAAAAACTAAAAAATAAATGCACGCGATACTCTTCTAAAGGACCAAGAGTTAGATGCAAATGAAAGCGATATTCTTCTAAGAGATCGAAATGAAGTGATCGTGAGGCAGCATGTAGTAATGAAATGTGAACAGAGTAAGAAGGGAATAGTAGTAGCATGAACGGAAAGTGATGACATCAAAGTAATACATGATTTCAAGAATTAAGATTATTGAGTTGGTGTGTAGCGTTCAATAACGAATTTTGTTCAGAGTTCTTGGAGATGACATTTAAGAAAAGTAAAGGGTATAAGAAAAAATAGCTTACGTTTAGTAGTTGGTAATGGAACTCGATATCTTTAAAGAATTATTAATTTATCATAATAGTGAACTGGTGGCAACAGCACTGACTTTATGCTTCAAGGTATTTCTGTACATGGAAAAAGATTACGGCGACTGTAAGTTTTTAATTCTAACAGAATTTTGTAGTTTTTTTTTTTTTTTTTTGTTTGTTTGTTTTTTTTAACCATTTAGTTTCTGGCCAAATTTGCTGCATAAGTATGTGGTGGTTCTGGTGTCGTATTGTGAACTGTCTTCTAGGATCAAAAAATTGTGTTATTAGTCGATTTTTTGGAGAATGGAACAACAATTAATGCAATTGTCTGCGGTGCAATGTTGGAATGTTTACGAGCTGCCATTCACCGGAAACGTTTTGGAATGCTGTGAAAGGATGTGCTACTCCTGTACGATAATGCTCGGCTACATACTGCCATTGGTTTTTAAGAACTGTTTCGTCAGTTTCGGTGGAACTATCTGTAACATCCACCGTACAGCATTGATCTAGCGTCCAGGGATTATGATTTTTTTCCGGTCTTCAAAAAAAAAAAACATGTTTTGGTTCACGGATTCCAAAGTAGGATTTAGGATTTAGATTTCTGGGCTTTCGGCATCTAAGGCCACTTAGCCCTTCACGTGTTTGAGGGATGACGTCCCTCGGCGAGCACACAATCCGGGGAAAGGGAGG
Source organism: Thermobia domestica (assembly GCF_964235325.1). NCBI lineage: Eukaryota > Metazoa > Arthropoda > Insecta > Zygentoma > Lepismatidae > Thermobia > Thermobia domestica. The sequence goes on along the minus strand of NC_137457.1, from coordinate 314,759,858 downwards.
AAGAAAAGATTGGGGATTGGTTTCATTTATATATAAAATAAGAAAGTTTCCTCTTCTGGGGAGGAACGATCGCCCCTTCCCCCTGGATCGCCCTGTTGTGAAGCCTGTAATGGAAGCAGAGCTATATGCGGAGCTATATGAACTATATGCGAATACAAAGTGATGCTCTTATGGATTAGAGGCTAGATATAAGTGCTATCGATACTCTCGTAGATCAAGAGTTAGGTGAAAATGAAAGCGATACTCTTCTAGAAGATTAAGCGCTAGATGCAGAAGAAAGCTATATTTTTCTAGGAAGTCAAGAGCTATATGCAAAGACAAACCATACTCTCCTAAAGATCAAGAGTTAGATGTAAATGTAAGTAATACTTTTCTCGTAAATCAAGAGCTAGATGTAAATGCAAACCATACTATTCTAGGAGATCAAAAGTTAGATGTAAATGAAAACGATAGTTTTCTAGGACATCAAGAGCTAGATGTAAATGCAAACCATACTATTCTAGGAGATCAAGAGTTAGATGTAAATGAAAACGATAAGTTTCTAGGACATCAAGAGCTAGATGTAAATGCAAACCATACTCTTCTAGAAGATCAAGAATTAGATGTAAGTGAAAACGATAGTTTTCTAGGACATCAAGAGCTAGATGTAAATGCAAACCATACTCTTCTAGAAGATCAAGAGTTAGATGTAAATGAAAACGATAAGTTTCTAGGACATCAAGAGCTAGATGTAAATGCAAACCATACTATTCTAGGAGATCAAGAATTAGATGTAAATGAAAACGATAAGTTTCTAGGACATCAAGAGCTAGATGTAAATGCAAACCATACTCTTCTAGAAGATCAAGAGTTAGATGTAAATGAAAACGATAAGTTTCTAGGACATCAAGAGCTAGATGCAAATGCAAACCATACTATTCTAGGAGATCAAGAGTTAGATGTAAATGAAAACGATAAGTTTCTAGGACATCAAGAGCTAGATGTAAATGCAAACCATACTATTCTAGGAGATCAAGAGTTAGATGTAAATGAAAACGATAAGTTTCTAGGACATCAAGAGCTAGATGTAAATGCAAACCATACTATTCTAGGAGATCAAGAGTTAGATGTAAATGAAAACGATAAGTTTCTAGGACATCAAGAGCTAGATGTAAATGCAAACCATACTCTTCTAGAAGATCAAGAATTAGATGTAAGTGAAAACGATAAGTTTCTAGGACATCAAGAGCTAGATGTAAATGCAAACCATACTCTTCTAGAAGATCAAGAGTTAGATGTAAATGAAAACGATAAGTTTCTAGGACATCAAGAGCTAGATGTAAATGCAAACCATACTCTTCTAGAAGATCAAGAATTAGATGTAAGTGAAAACGATAGTTTTCTAGGAAATCAAGAGCTAGATGTAAATGCAAACCATACTATTCTAGGAGATCAAGAGTTAGATGTAAATGAAAACGATAAGTTTCTAGGACATCAAGAGCTAGATGTAAATGCAAACCATACTCTTCTAGAAGATCAAGAATTAGATGTAAGTGAAAACGATAGTTTTCTAGGACATCAAGAGCTAGATGTAAATGCAAACCATACTCTTCTAGAAGATCAAGAGTTAGATGTAAATGAAAACGATAAGTTTCTAGGACATCAAGAGCTAGATGTAAATGCAAACCATACTATTCTAGGAGATCAAGAATTAGATGTAAATGAAAACGATAAGTTTCTAGGACATCAAGAGCTAGATGTAAATGCAAACCATACTCTTCTAGGAGATCAAGAGTTAGATGTAAATGAAAACGATAGTTTTCTAGGAAATCAAGAGCTAGATGTAAATGCAAACCATACTATTCTAGGAGATCAAGAATTAGATGTAAATGAAAACGATAACTTTCTAGGAAATCAAGAGCTAGATGTAAATGCAAACCATACTATTCTAGGAGATCAAGAATTAGATGTAAATGAAAACGATAGTTTTCTAGGACATCAAGAGCTAGATGTAAATACAAACCATACTCTTCTAGAAGATCAAGAGTTAGATGTAAATGAAAACGATAGCTTTCTAGGAAATTAAGAGCTAGATACAAATGAAAACCATACTTTTCTAGGAGATCAAGAGTTAGATGTAAATGAAAACGATAACTTTCTAGGAAATTAAGAGCTAGATACAAATGAAAACCATACTCTTCTAGGAGATCAAGAGTTAGATGTAAATGAAAACGATAACTTTCTAGGAAATTAAGAGCTAGATACAAATGAAAACCCTACTTTTCTAGGAGAACGAGATTAAGGTGGTCGTGAGGAAGCATATAGCAATTAAATGTGACTTGGACGGAATAATAGTAGCTTGGACGGGAAGCGAAGACATCAACGTAATGCATGTTTCAGGAAGTAAGACTAGCGATTTGATTTAAGCATTCAGTAAAGAATTTTGCTCGGAGTGCTTCGAGACTATACTTGTGTATAAGAAAGGATATAAGAGAATACGGGTCATGTGAAGGTCTTTGTAATGGAACCAGGAAAACCCAATGAAATACGTGTTTTCGAGAATTATTAATTTATCATAGTAGGAAACTGGAGGCAACAACTTGTGATTTTTTTGCTCCAGAATATTTCTGTACAACGAGGAAAAAGATTACGACGATCATAAGTTTTCATTCTAACATAACTTAGACGTTTTTTACACGTTGATTTCTGACCAATTTCATGCTTAATTATTCCTATGATGCTTAATTATCCTAGTATTGAAGCATTATAGGAATGTGGGGTTTCGATGCACTTCCAAACTTGAAACTTACAAACTGATTTGAGTTTTGATTGTGTTGTTTGAAAAATATTGATTTTCAGCACCTTTTGATGAGATAATTACTTTCTTTTTGGAATGGAAAGTTCATCTATTGAATGAGCTTGGTAAACAACGATAAAGGAAACAGTGTTACAGCACACTGAGACACGTTACTATTTATAGAAAGTTCTGGTAGAAGTCAGCAAGCAAGATGAAAATTGAATGAAGTTTGACATCCCTTTCCAGTACCGAGACTATATTTAAACGGTTGAAGAGATGAAGATAACCAATGGTGAAAATGTTGATCCTTGTGGAACACCAGATGCACAGAATACAGCATATGATAACTGATTGGTGATTTTATGTTTGTGAGGTTGTTGACAAGTAAATTATATATAATGCATATATACAGATATACAGTGTGTATGTTTTTTTTTTTTTTTTTTTTTAGGTTTACACAGTTTGTCAAATATATTCTCTGAGTTAAATAAGATAAGAGAGATTAATGGAATTACGGTGATTGGTTATGAATTGGACCTGGTCTTTTGTCTCATTGCGTTTTGCATTCTCCTACCCTGAAGCATAAACTGTCATATTATAAATTTATTTAATGCATTTATAGGAACAAATGGCGTATTTTTCTAGCGCCATGAAATGTCCATTTTCTTTGTTAATGCCTTTTGAGTATATATTTTAACCATTTACAATCATATGTTGTACTTCGTCCGACATAACGACTTTTTTTCTGCTCTGATGTCGGAAAACGTCCGATATCTTTTCTGTTGCGTTTGTTCGCTCTCTCCGCTGTCAGAGCCTGTCGATGCAACTTCTTCATCTAGTACGGGTGAAGAAACAGTGTAGAATGTGCTCACTCTTTATACTTCTCGAGAGGCCATGTGGTTTGATGTGTGCAGGTTATAACCACACAATGCTTTAGTTCGTACATAATATTCGCATATATTTTATATGCTACTCATATTTAAGATAACTTAAAGAAACATACACCAGTCTCGAATTCATATAACTCTATATTTTACGATAATAGCTTGTTCTACTTCACAATTCAAAATTATGCGTCTAACTATAATGACGTTTCACACAATTCTATTATAAACATGTTCCTGACAACGATTACGATCACCATAGCAACGTACTAACAAAATATATCACTCAATCTTCATATTTTGCTTACATTTTCTCGTATTCCTTCTTATTTTCATTTTGTGGCTAGTGCTTGTTACAGGTGGCTGTTCGACAATACTAGGACATAAACACAACATAAAAATAGACAGAAACAGAACAAACTAGTATATGATAAAACAAATGCTAATTCGCACTTGGTTTATTCAAAGCACAATTCCATTCCCATTACAAGATGGGCGGGCCGCAGAAAGGTAACGCCTCTTCTGGGGCCATGAGTATTCATTTATTGGTAGTTTCATTGGGAGATATGTATCAGGATTTATTCTTTACTGATATATTTATCTGGTTAGTATACAGAAGAAGATTACCTGAGCATGGTAGTAATATACAATGAAGTGCAGGTAACATAACATAAGGATATATGATGTTAGTTGCGATAATGGTGTTAATCTTCTGTTCTGGGGCTACTCAGAGCGGGTTTAGACACTTGGAACCCTATTTGTTAGAAAACAAATAAGGGCATTCATGAAATTATGTGCAATGGATGAATGAATGGTGATAATATATATGACGACCGGAGTTATAGTGAATGGTGGCCTGATCATGTTCATGGATAGCAAGAAGGTGATAGAACGGTGAATATGCGTAATGTGGTAGAGCTGGATGGAGTATGGTCTAAAAGTTAAGGGAGAATCGGATGAACGTCTGCTATGCGGCGTTGAATGTAACGAGAGCATAGACTGTGCAGATGTAGTAAAAGTGTTGGTATAGATGTGTGACGGTAGATCTCTTGTGTTGGCGTCCATGGTGGTAAGGAAAAGCAATGCGTAAAATATGGCGTTCCAGGACTTGTAGTTTATCCTAAATTTTCTGTAGAGCCGATATCCAGGTAACACGTCCATGCGTAAGAGCAGGACAAACAAAAACGTTGTGTATATATAAAGAATAAGTTTGGTGTTAAGATCCCAGTTAGCCTTCCAAACTACGTAACAAGTTGATTCGTTGTCGAATATTAGCTTATAAATTGGAGACATAGGCGTTCCAAGAGACATGTTTGTCGAAAGTGACACCACACCCTATTTTGTAATGGTAGAGGCGAACGTAGTAATGTAAGAGGCAAACGGTCTGGATTTCGTGTTGAGTAGTATGTGTTTCGTCCAAGTCCAAATAATGTTATTTGAGTTTTCGATGCATTAAATTTAAGTTTCCATTTTAGACACCAACTGAAGAGTTTATCAATTGCTGGTTGTAATGCTGCCTTTATTCGATTCACTGAGGAACGTAAAGTGAGATATGTCGTATCATCAGCAAACTGAAGTGCATAAATTGGTGGTTCTGGTATTAGCATATCAGCAACATATAGGATTTACAATAGTGGTGACAAAACAGAACCTTGATGAACTCCGACCTGTAGCATATCAGCAACATATAGGATTTACAATAGTGGTGACAAAACAGAACCTTGATGAACTCCGACCTGTAGCATATCAGCAACATATAGGATTTACAATAGTGGTGACAAAACAGAACCTTGATGAACTCCGACCTGTAGCATATCAGCAACATATAGGATTTACAATAGTGGTGACAAAACAGAACCTTGAGGAAGTGATGAGATTGTGCCTGATTTATTTGTATGAAAGCTGAGCGATTATGAAGAAAATTGACTATAAGACTAACGTATAATAATGGTAGAATGCAGAGTAATTTGAAGAGAAGTCCTTGGTGCCAGACTGAATCAAATGGGCACTCAATATCGAAGGAAATCAAGACAGATGGCAGCCATTTATTGAAATGGTTAACAAAATAGCTCGATAATTTAAACAGCTAGTCAGTAGTGCTGGACGACGACTAAATTCTGCTTGTTTGAAGGTAAAGTTAGTAAGGAGGTAAGAATAGAGTCGCTTTACCAAAATTCGTTTCAATATTTCGCAGAATAGGACTGATTGGCCGATAGGAGTCAATGTTAGTAGGGTCTTTATTGGGTTTTAAGAAAACGATGATTTTTGGCAAGTTTCCAAAAATTAAATATAAAACTGGTAGTGAGTATAGTTGTATATAACATAGCAAGGACAACATTAAAACTGTCCGTGTCTGGCGAAGCTGGTTTAGAATCAGCCCATTGGAGCTGTATTTCGGCGATTACGTAGAACTTCAACGATATCAGTACTGATTATTTGAGCAGTGATTGGTTGGGTCGTATCAAGGTTATGATCTATGGATGGTGTAAATAATGGTAGTACAGAATTACCAACTCTATTAATGTGACAATGAGATGGATGAGAAAATAGCGGAGTAGAATGAGGGGTGAAGACATCCTCAAAATGATTAGCAAAAGCTGATGCTTTCTCTGTATAGGTGGTAGCTACAACGTCTTCAGCATGAATTGGATAGTCTGAGCCGTACTTTTGATGAGTAAAACGTGTGAATAAATTTCAGAATTTAGTAGAGTTTATTTCATTACGTAATTGGCTACAAGAAATTCTCCAAACCAACTGTTTCCGTGCGATGATGTAATGCTTAATCATGCGTTGGAATTGGTGATGAAGCATTAGGAAATGACGGTCGTGCGTTCTCCTAAATTCTTCCAGATAGTTGTGAAAGTGGTGAAGAACTGTGACGGCGTGGGGAGATAAACTAGGCCGCGTAGAGTGCAAGTTTCTTTTTGGAATTGCATATTCGGTTGCATCGATGATGATGTTACTTAAAGATGTAGATAAACTATCTATGTCATTTAAGAATTTGATAGTAATGTTAGTAGGTTGAAGCTGCTCGGAGATGTAGAGACGATATTTGTTCCAGACAGCTTTAGCAAAATTATATTTCCATTAGAAATATGTGGTTCTGTTGTATAAGTGCCAGGCGGAATGGTTGTATTATGGATAGGCAAGTGGTCGATGTCCAAAGAGCCGAGTACCTCTACGTTAGTTTTAGTTAGTAGATTATTACTAACCATGACAACATTATGTGTGTTGTTACTCTCAGATCAAGTGTGATTTGGAAGAGGTATGCAAGAGCTTCGAGTGGTTTGGAAAAAGTCCTGGAGAAGCTGTTGCTGTGCCGCTGTTCTAGAATGGTAGTTTAGAATACCGGCTACAGTAATGTAAATTTTAAAACTGAGATCGAGGTTACGTAATAAAGCGATATGATAACGGTTGAGTGGATCGAATAGCAGTAGTTGAGAAAGTCAAAGAAAGTGCCGAAAAATAAACTGTGATCACGTGTTCAGAATATTGCGCAGAATACGGTGGTATGATGTGACGACGAGGTGATGAGGGTTTGATAGCAATAGCGGCTCCACCACGAGCAATATTTGGAGGAAGATCAGAACGTAATAGATGGTAATGTGGAAAATGAAAGCGTTCAGATGTTTTAAAGAAGGTTTTATTGAGCGCAATGCAATCGACTTGGTATAAAGATGTCATGGTTTCGAGCAAAATTCTATTAATTTTAAGTGATCTGATATTAGCAAATAGTAGATTGACAGCTCTTTTATTCCTGTTTCTGTAAAATTTGTCCATGATTGTTAGATTCTGAATGAAAAGGGAAATGTGAATAAAGGCCTGAGTAGGTGGATGCCATGTGAAGATGGAAAATCTCTTATGCTGCTTTTGTGGCACGTGTAAGAATAGCAGCACTTTGAAATGTTAGAACTAATGTGATAAACTGTAAGACATTTTCTACAGCTTAAGGAGGTTTGAGTTTCTGTTGAGACATTGTTTGAAGTGGAAGACATTTAGGGGCAGTGTGGAACAATAGCCTCTGGTTTCTCAGGCAGTTGTTTAGGCTTATTCTTACATTGGTAAGACTAAGTAGGATGATTGCCATTGTAAGTGTTGTAGACAGAAATCTGATTAGGTAATGTGCAGTTTTTGAGTTTGTGCAGTCCTTTGCAACGCTAACAGAGTAGAGTACATTTATTAGTTGGATTAGAGTTATAAGTGAGGCAATTTTCTCAACGTAAAGAGAGAGGTGGTAGTGTGAAGATTGTTCAATTATGTGGTGACAGCGATATATGAAAACCCCATTTTGAAGCAGGTCGTCGATGAGAGGCTTGTCGTCTGTAACAAGCGAATCATATATGTTGGCCCTGTAGCATTTTTAATGCGAATAGCGCGCGAAGAATGAATGCCATCAGCCTTAAGTTTCTCCAGAACTTCTTGCTCTGTGATCGCTGGATCAACACCACGGATCATAACTGAAAGCAGTGACGTGCGTTTAAGTAAAAGTGATGTTTTGTGGCTCGAAGATGTCAGTAATTGAACCTTTGCACTGGTGCCTAATATTGCTAGATCGACTTTATATATTATATGCTGATAAAGATTAGGATTAGTGGTCTTAAGAATGATGCCGTTCTGAATTTTGATTAGTTGTTATAAATCTAAACGAGTGCAATAACGCACCAGCTTCATATAAAATAATTTAACGTTATGTAAAGCAAGTTCTAGTTCTGTGAAAAGTTTGGAGATAATTTCGGAATTGGAAGCGATTCCTTCCATAGGTATTACAGTAGAGGTGTCAACTGCTGAGTAGGGATGCGCACGAGACGAGACAGAGCTTTCCTGACAAAATTCGAGTCGAGACACAGCTTTTCCAATAGAGAAATTAATTTTTCTGGTCGATACATCACATTTTCGAGACAAGACCATCTCAAATCTTGTCTCGTGCGCATCCCCACTGCTAAATGAGAGTCTGAAGTTATTTTTGGAACTTTCGATGGAGTTTGAAGACCTTCAATGTAGCTAGGACAATCAGGGGATATTGACAGAACTCGATCTCTAGAGGATGAAGCACTAGGAGGTTTAGAAGAATCAGCGATTCGTTGATTGCGAGGACGAGTTGTCTCCAGTGTTGCCAACAACCTCTGAAGAAAATAGGCTAGATGGCCTTACGCAAAAAAAAAATGGCTAGATTTTGAACTGCTAACCTATAACCCACATTCTAGATTTTAAACCACATTTTTGTGTGTAGGATTATAATTGAGTTATAGTAAAATCTAAAATGTTGAATTTTATCCGCTGAAGACTAACAAGCAACATACATGACCTTAAATTACAATAAAATCCATCAACAATTCATCTGATTTTTGAAAGTCGACAGCCATATTATCAGTTGAAATAAGTCATAATCGATGACCTCCCAGCTAGCTGAAGCACTGGAACTGGATGCATTATCATTGGATTTTGGGTTGGTTGCGTTTGTGTAGACTGCCATTGTTCCAATTTTCAGTAGTACTTCTTTCGGAAGATCACAGTCCTTATAAACACTTCTTATTTCTCCGTACACACACATGAATCATCATGATTGCATTGAGAGTTTTCAAGCTAATTAGATACCCTATTTGTTTCCTTTAATAAACAAACACAATCTCTGTGGCTTGAAGAACCGAACAGTTTACTAAATTTGTATTACAAAAATTTCATTCTTCTAATGAAATGATAAAAATTTAAATAATTAAAAAGTAGCAAACGGGGCCGTTACGGGAGATTAAAATTCTTTGTGAGTCGACAAGTATTGTTAAGTAGTTGTAAATCTATGCTTGGGAACAGAGAAGAAAAATAAGAAACAATGGTTTGTTGCGTAATAAAACACCCTCTGTCTATAGAAATCAATCAATGTGATAATATGTAGTGACAAATAGGCTAATTTTTGAAAACTATGCTTTAGTTTCAAGGATAAAGTAATTTTAGAATTAATTTAACACATGGATGGAAATAAGGAACAAAATTTTACTCGCCCCCCCCCCCCCCCAAAAAAAAAAGATACTAGCCCACATCCCACAACAGAAATTGCTTACTTACCTTCCGTATTATATTAAATACTCGCTCGCACCGATGAACCACTCGCCCCGGGCTAGTGGTTATTTGCATCCCTGATTTAACAGTTAATAAAAAAGATAAAAATGGCAAAAGAATTTCATAAAATAAGCTATATTTAAGACTATAAGCATTTCGTATATTTGTATGGCTAAATGACTCTCCGAATAGGCTAGATTTAGCCAAAAAAAAAAAAAGGCTAAATTGGCATCTCTGCTTGTCTTCCATCGAAGATATTTCGGTTTCCTTCCACAGGATGTATTTACACTTTCCTTAGAAGTTGTCTCTTAACGATTTTTCAAATTTCTCCCTTGATTTCAGTAAGAACCCTTTTTTAACCATTTTCGTACTTCTATGTACAGTACTAGTACTTATCGAACAGAATCAAATTTGCATTTGCTGGCTATGAGTCGAATATAAATTTCGTCACTTGTGCAATCTAAGGGACAGAAAATCCTAAATCCTTTTTACAGAAAGCATTATAGTTACTAAATGAATGATATCCAAGATTGCTAAGTATATAAAATTTATCACATGAGAACAGTAGTCTCCGAGAAGTATTGGAGAAGCGGAACTTGTTTGCATTGCCATTGAAAAATTGGATATTTCTTCACTGCCATCTCTTACTCAGCACATTACTGTTAATAATAGGAAAAAATAATTTCATGTTACTGCAGGCCTTGAAGGTAGGGACGTCATAGGGTATGTGGGCTGTAATTGTCCCCATCGGGTTTGAGAATCACCTGCTTTTTACTAAATTTTATACTAAAATACTAATAAATTGTGAAACTCATATGTCGATGGACAATCTTGTCCCCACAGCAAAATCTGAAATTATGCTAATGCGTGAAGGGCTATGACTATAGATTTCAATAAGGGCTTCTTTCACAGTAACCAACAATAGCAATAATAGTCGTCGTAGTCATTGGTATTGCTTACGCTACTTAAATAAACTACTAGGACCTTATGCAGAATCGTTCTAACGCGCGTTAGTACCATACTAAAGAGTTCGACTAACATACAGGGTGTTTGAAAAAAAAACTCCCTAGTTTTAAGTATAAATTTAATTGGAAAATCAATGAAAACTTACATCAATGAGTACATATCATGAAATAGAATTCCTTCAAGTTTTGTTTAATGTTGGTAGACTTCAACGTGAGATCCATTTGTGGCACTGCACACGTCGAGACGATATTCCGCTTCTCGCCACGTATTCGCCAACATTTCAGGTGTAACTGTCCCAACCGCCGCGACGATTCTTTCCCGTAAATGATTGATGTCTCTGATCGTTTCACTGTACACAACATTTTTATGTGGCCCCAAAAGAAAAAGTCCAGTGGGGTTAAGTCTGGCTTCGTAGTGGCCAAGGTATTCGGTCTCGGTCTACCTGGTGATTTTGCTTTTAAAACATTACCGGTTTCCTTGAAAGACTTTAGCCAATGACAGATAGTTTTTCCTGTAGGTGGTTCACCACCATACTGACGTCTAAAATTACGTTACACTGTTATAACTGACTCAGTTTTCACAAGCCAAATAACACACTGCGCTTTCTGTTGCGGAGTACATATTGTTGCTGAGTTGCTCTGCACTGCACGCCTGCCTGGACTGAACTGAGGAAACAGAGGAAAAAAACAGCACTGGTGCCGTCTCAAGGTCAAGCAGACTTGCCAACTGCAGGGGAGCCAAACTTGGAGAGTTGATGAATCAAATACCACAAAATAGAATAGTGTATGTCACTTTGTACAGATTCTAGGACACATTAAAACTAGGGAATTCTTTTTCAAACACACTGTATGCTTCTTGCAGTAGTCAGGACTTTAGTATGACACTAATCATACGTCAAAATGACTCTGCATAAGGCGGCTAGTGTCTAAGCAAAATAGCTACCAATTGAACTTACATTGCGAGTTTAAACGTGATGTTCACTGCCATCTACTTAATTAAATGAGAGCGAAAATTCTGAACCAGATTCTTTGATATATTCGGGATTAGGAACTATTTTTAACATATAATTAGGGCTTTCAGCGTTTTATTTATAACTTTGAGGCACACATTCAGAATTTCTTGTTGCGAGCGGTTTAAACTTTGGGGGTTTGGTCCAATACTACAAGCGGAACCGCACCAGAGTTTTTTCTTCGGAGGGGTCCAAGCTTTGGGGGCTTGGTCCAATATTACAAGCGGGTCTATGATCTCAGTCTAAAATCTAGTTTTAACAGCATTTATAATACTGATTTCTTGTGTGAATAATATTTTAATGAAAATTTAAAATATTTTATTTGGTACCGAGAAAGTATATCAACAGCTGACTCTGATATAGAAAGGGTGAAAAATGACGGACTCTTAGGAGCTGGCCATGCATGATCCAATCTAACTTGCACCGTCTGGAGGGTCATAATCCCCGCCAGCTTCCACACTTTCTCGCATGAAAATTTCTAATCTAAGTTTGACGATGAATTACCCTGTGAGTATTATAATTTCTGTTTTCAAAAACAGAATTTGCATTGCTAACCTCAATTAATTAAAATTAATTAATTAATTAAAATGGAAGGTGGAAGAGTGAAAATTCAGCTTCCTCCTGATCTCTCGAATCTAACTATAACGATACATTATCGTTTGCATACAATAATTTGTACCATCCAAAACAAAATTTGTGCTTCTGTCCTCAATTAATCACAATTAATTAAGACAGAGAGAACGAGAGAAAGAGGGAAAATTCAACCTCCTCCCATTCTCGCATCAAAATCTCAAATCTATAATTATAGCGATGGATTCCCCCCTCTGCATAAAACAATTTATGCCGCCCAAAGAGAATTTGAGCTGCTACTCTCAATTAATTCCTATTCGTTTAATTAAGAAAAAAGAGAAGGGGGAGACAATGATGAAAATCAAGCCTCTACATTTTCTCACGATTCATTATGACGATGGATCCATTATGACGATTTATCTCTCATAATAATCTGTGTAATCGAAAACAAAACAAAAAATCTGATGCTACCCTCATCCTCATATAATTGTAAATAATTAATTAAAATGGAGGGAGAAAAAGGAGAGAAAATGAAACCTCCATCCTTTCGCATAGCATATGTCAATGAATTCATAAATTGTTCACCTCATATAATAATTTGGGCAATCAAAAACAAAATTTATGATGTTACTCTCAATTATTCATAATTAGAGATGAGCATGAGTCGAGTTAAAACCCGACTCGACTCGAATTCGAGTCCAGTTTCGAGTGGCGTCCATGGTAATTTCCTCGAGTTCAGTTCCGAGCCGAGTCACTGTTTTTGAGGTCGAGTTTCGAGTCAAGTCGAGTTTGATAAATGGCTCGCTCGTTCAGCTCGTTTTAACTCGTTTTGAACTCATAATCTGATTAGACTGGATAACAAAAGCCATAAGAAATGTAAGCAGTAATATGGAATACTTTTAGTGTTGGTTACGACAGAGAACACTATTTCACATCTCGTCTCTACAATAGATTTTTATAACGAGACAGCTTCAAATGTTGTGAGCATCAATATAAGTATATACTAAAGTTCTTACAATCAAGACTGAGTCGGCTCGGTTAGAATGCTTAACCAACTCCGTTTAATTCAACTCAGGTGAGCTCTCGGCTCAAGCTGACTCGGTTGGAATGAGCCATCGGCTAGGTTCGGTTCAACTAAGCCGAGAGCTCGAGCCGGATCGGTTAGGTGAGCTGTTGGCTCGGATTACTTCTCGGTTCGGCTCGACAGTGAGTGAGCTGTAACCGAGCCGTTGACAACCCTAAACCCGCGCCGAGCAGTTTTGAACATGTTTAGCCGGCGTCCTATATCTTTTAACGATTTTAGGCTCAAGTCCGAATGCTTGTTCCTGCGGAACTCAAACCTAGAACCTCGTGAACGATGTCCTTCCCTCCTAGACTTCACGACTACCGAGGTCGGCAGTCAAATACTTTTTAGTATTCAGATATCGTTCATGTTTATACAGTTATAATAATAATAATAATAATAATAATAATAATAATAATAATAATAATAATAATAATAATAATAATAATAATAATTTGTTGTAGTAGTAGTCATCATTATACTGTCTGTGTAGAATACTTGAAGAGAGCACTTGAAACTACACACAGGATTTGGGTCAATTTGGCTCGACTCGGCTCGAAACTCGACCCAAATTCGAGGAAGTTTTTCGAACCGAGTTCTCGAGTCGAGTTCAGAAATGTCTGCTTGTAATTGAGTCGAGTTTCAAAGAAAACTCGCTCAAACTCACTCGTACCCATTCCTATTCACAATTTATTAATTGAAATAGACAGAAGAGAAAAGTAATGAAAACGAATCCTTTATTCTTTCTCAGATGAAAATATCGTATCTAACTACGTCGATCAATTTCACTCTGCAGATTATAATTTGTTCCATTTAAGAAAGTAAAGAAAGTTTTGCATCTACTCTCAAATAAATAATTACAGCTAAGTAACTAAGATAAGACTAGGAGAGAGAGAAAAAGGGAGAGATTGAAAATCTAGTCTCCACTTCTTCTATGACAGTATCGAATCTAATTATTGAGATGGATTTCCCGACTGTTTCGATTTCTCAATATTTACACAGAGCGTATTCCTTAAAATACCCAATATGTTCTGTTGACTCAATGAGGGTTAATCATAGCGATCGCAATTTGGGGGCTGTTCGATGCTTGATGACAGCTATAGGTCATACCGAGCATAGTATTATACCCATGGGCGGCGATTAGGGGGGGCAAAGGGGGCAGTTGCCCCCCCCCCACTTTTTTGAAGTAACCAATTAATGTATATAGTTTTTTTTTTTTTTTTTTTGAAATGTAAACTTTTTGTATGTATTACTGGTTCATAGAAAAAAATGGTGCCATATAACATTCGCTGTTGCGTGAGTACGTGATGGTTGTCCTCCCGAGTAGTTAAGAAAGCTGCAGAAATTGCGTTTTAATTGCCACGGAAAATAACCCAAAAATTAACCTACTGGAACACAAGAATTCCAGCATACTTTCACTTCTTACAAGGATTCAATATATTAATCAGTCGCTTTGAATTTTAAGATGTTCATGAGCAAGGAATCAAATCTCTTCTTACACCTTCGTTGTTTAAGAGTGCAAAGGGCTAGTAAGTACCTACTTGCGTTGCTCTTGTCAATTTACTTAATAAAATATGAAATACGATATACGGTATTTTAACCAAAAAAGATAGTATCCTATTATTTATACAATCTTCCGTCAAGTCTTGCCCCCCCACTTTTAAAGTCCAATCGCCGCCACTGATTATACCGGTCACAAAGAAAACTTGAGTGAATACGTCCTATTATTAGACCATATCTTCAGTGAAGTAGAACGCATTTTTAAATGGCCCTGTTACGTAATGAGTAGCCCCATTGGCATAAAGCGCATTTAGGAATAGCTCCTATAGTTACAGTGTACCCCAAGTGAATTAGAGCACATTTAGGAATAGCCCCTATCATTACGGTGTGCTGCTAGGGAATTAAATCACATTTAGGAATATCATTTATCATTACTGTGTGCTCCTAGGGAATTAGAGAACATTTACGAACAGCCTCTATCATTACAGTGTGTAAAAAGTGAATTAGAACTCATTTAGGAATAGCCTCTATCATTACAGAGTCCCCAAAGTGAATTAGGGCACGTTTAGGAGTAGTTAATATCATTATAGTGTACACCAAGTGAATTAGAGCTCATTTAGGAATAGCCCCTGTCATTATGGTGTGCCGCAAGTGAATTAGAACATATTTAGGAATATTCTCTATCATTAAAATATAGTCCCAGTGATGCAGAATAGATTTATGATGTTTTAAGATTAAGATTAGCCCTTGTCATTTAAGATTATCCCTAGTAAATTAGAGCAATTTTATTTATATCTGTTGTCATTTAAAAGTAGCCCCAGTGAATTAGAGTGTATTTATGAATAGCCTTACTATTAAAGTATAAACCCAGTGAAATAAAACTAATCATGAATAGCCCCTGTCATTTTAGACAATTTTAAAGTTAATTAGAGCAATCTTTATAAATAACATCTCTCATTAGAATTTAGTCTCTCTTAAGTCGAACACATTTATGAGTACCTCCTGTCATTTAAGAGTAGATGCAGTGAATAAGTTCACATTTTACAATAGCCTTTATCATTTGAGTGTAGCCCCAATGAATGAATACATATTTGAATATACGTCTAAGGCTATAAATTATAAAAACTATAGAAGTCGCGAGGATTCGTGAAGCTTGACCTAGATTTACCAATTTCACCACCCAGTAGAACGCGAGGGTGTGTCCTGGTCGTCAACCCCACACCTGAAATTTTGTCAGTGTCGTCCCTCGGGCTGTACGGAGAACATCTCCTGGGGGTGCAGTGTTGTCGGACTGCCGCTAGGTTTCGTTTCCTTATTCTTGTTGTCGTTATTTTTGCTATTATTTTACATTTTGCTATTATTTTACATTTTTCTATTATTTTACATTTTGCTATTATTTTACATTTTTGCTATTATTGTTGTTACCTTTCTAATTCGAATAATTATTAGTGCTCGTTTTATAGTTTTTTAAGGTGTTGTTTGTTTCGCTTGTTTGTTATGTCATCTAAGTTTGGCAATGTTGTTGGTGCACTCGTATTGTTTCCCTTTCTCTCAAGCGTGCGTGCGGAAGGCAGCTCCACAAATCGTACCGAATTCTTCCGATTCATGACACGTGAGAGAAAACAGTTCTATGATTCGCGTAGAGACCAGGTTTCACGAGTCGTAGCGGCCACTATAGTTTCTAGACCAGTGATGGCGGGGACATTTTGTGCGTCAACACTTCGGATGGCTAACAACGGACATCACCCAATTGTCCGGCTCCGATTTCAATGAAATTTTTCTAGCTGATAGAGGACATATATGTATTATTTGTGATGACAGAAATTTTTGCCATGGTGCATGTTTTCTATTTTTTTATAATTTTTAAGAATTGTGATGTGGTTATTAGAGATTACTGCAGAAGTCCCTTACTAACCTTTGTAAACGTAGCGTTAATGAAAGAACAACCATGTAGATACATATAAGGCCTATGGGGAAGTTGTATGGTAGGTATGACCTTGACGGCAGCCATCTTGAAATCCGCCATTTTGAACTAAGGTCAAGTTTTTAAAATAGGAATAGGGTAATATGATACATCATTTCGGACTAGAATTTAATCAGAAGATAATGGTGAAGCTAGTTTTGAGATACACTCATTTGGAGAAAAGTTACAGGCATTTAAGTGTTCACTTACTACGTGCGAAAGTCCCTTACCTCCGCTTCTAACCCGCGTATTAATGATAATAAGTGGATAAAAGCTTCGGTAATACATATTATGTCTAGAGGGAATTGATACGGTAAAGCTATCCTTGATGGCAGCCATCTTGAAATCCGCCATTTTGAATTAAAGTGAAGTTTGAAAAATGAAAACCATAGAATGTGACACCTCATTTTAATAGCAAATTTTCCCAAAAAGCCAATGGTATGTTTATTTTTGTTCTATAATTAACCAGTGTGAATTTAGGACTGCTTCTAATGAGCACCAAACGCCCATTATTCGATCTTTCAAATTGGCAACACTCCTAATTTTCACCGCATGTTTTACGATTCAAACTGGCACTTTGCAGTTGTTGCCATGGCTCGTGTTTTCTAAATTTATTACATTTTTAAGAGTTGCGATTTGTCAGTTCGTGAATAGTGTTGGAATAAGCATCCAGCAATCTTTCTGAATTTTGAAGACTTGCCATGTAATTATTTATTTCCTATACCTGCCCTTCAAAAACTCGTTTACTGACATGAATCATCGCACAACGAAACAACTCCAACTTTGCATTCAGGTAGTACCGAAGACGTAGCTTGTATAGTAGATGAGACGAAAAATCAAATGAAAATTCACTTCAAAAAGGAAAACTAATTATGATTCTTGTGTAAATCAATGGTCTTTTGTTTTATTTTATATTTATTTCTTTATTGTATATTTATTTATTTTCTATGGCAATTTTTAGCTAGTCAGACAAAAAAGTCATTCGTTTTCTAGCGATTGTTGTCTATGATTCATGATTGTAAAATTTATAATCAGTATTGATCGGGCACCCAATTAAGTTACACCTCTTTATAAACAAGTTACCTGTTTTAATATTATGTTCATGGTACAAACAATGTTGTGGGAACAGTCATATAATGCCTCTTTGATATTTTCTAGCATTGCTGCTGTTTCTTAAATGTTGTATTTATTAAAAATATTTTATTGTTTGCGGTTTGTGCAACATGTAGGCTACATTTCCTGATAATTTTGTGTTCGTATAACACCAATTTGTTATAATTTCATTTGCATTTCTTTACGTCACATAGGTCCATAGGTTCTTCATGTATTCTCGTTTAAAAATAATTACATTGCAAGTCTTCAAAATTCAGAAAGATTGCTGGATGTTTATCCCAACACTATTCACAAACTGACAAATCGCAACTCTTAAAAAATGTAATAAATTTAGAAAACATGAACCATGGCAACAATTGCAGTGCCAGTTGGAATCTTAAAACATGCGGTGAAAATTAGGAGTGTTGCCAATTTGAAAGATCGGAATAATGGGCGTTTGGTGCTCATTAGAAGCAGTCCTAAATTTACACTGGATAATTATAGAACAAAAATAAGCATACCATTGGCTTTTTGGGAAAATTTGCTATTAAAATGACGTGTCACATTCTATGGTTTTCATTTTTCAAACTTCACTTTAATTCAAAATGGCGGATTTAGAGATGGCTGCCACCAAGGGTACCCTTACCGTATCACATCCCTCTAGACATAATATGTATTACCGAAGATTTTATCCACTTATTATCATTAATACGCGGGTTAGAAGCGGAGGTAAGGGACTTTCGCACGTAGTAAGTGAACACTTAAATGCCTGTAACTTTTCCCCAAACGAGTGTATCTCAAAACTAGCTTCACCATTATCTTCTGATTAAATTCTAGTCCGAAATGATGTATCATATTACCCTATTCCTATTTTAAAAACTTGACCTTAGTTCAAAATGGCGGATTTCAAGATGGCTGCCGTCAAGGTCATACCTACCATACAACTTCCCCATAGGCCTTATATGTATCTACATGGTTGTTCTTTCATTAACGCTACGTTTACAAAGGTTAGTAAGGGACTTCTGCAGTAATCTCTAATAACCACATCACAACTCTTAAAAATTATAAAAAATAGAAAACATGCACCATGGCAAAAATTTCTGTCATCACAAATAATACATATATGTCCTCTATCAGCTAGAAAAAAATCATTGAAATCGGAGCCGGACAATTGGGTGATGTCCCTTGTAAGCTTGATTCCTCCACTGAGCTGACGCTAACGACAGAGAGCGCTGACGATACTGCTTGTTTTTCCCGCGCAACTACTATTGTGAGGCTCATTTCATACTTGATTGTATACGCGTGAAGTTGTACGTGTTATGTTTTTCGTGTGTATATTAGACATTTGCTAAACGTTATGTTTTTCGTGTGTATATTAGACATTTGCTAAACGTTATGTTTTTCGTGTGTATATTAGACATTTGCTAAACGTTATCTTTTTCGTGCGTATATTAGACATTTGCTAAACGTTATGTTTTTCGTGTGTATATTAGATATTTGCTAAACGTTATGTTTCTCGTGTGTATGTTAGATATTTGCTAACTTGTTGGATAACTTTGATTTCACATTTACTAGAAATGTAAGTTTATAGGCAATAAACAAACGTACAGCCGTGGAAAATCAGCGCCCGGGGCGAGAGTATACGACGGTGCCCCCATACATATATTCCAAGTAATGTTTCTTCTCCTTTTCCTTGTTTACCCTGAATTTTCCGCCCCCATACATATATTCCAAGTAATTTTTCTTCTCCTTTTCCTTGTTTCCCCTGAATTTTGCGCCCCATACATATATTCCAAGTAATTCTTCTCCTTTTCCTTGTTTCCCCTGAATTTTGCGCCCCCATACATATATTCCAAGTAATTTTTCTTCTCCTTTTCCTTGTTTCCCTGAATTTTGCGCCCCCATACATATATTCCAAGTAATTTTTCTTTTCCGTTTTCCTTGTTTCCCCTAAAGTTTGCGCCCCCATACATATATTCCAAGTAATTTTTCTTCTCCTTTTCCCTTGTTTCCCCTGAATTTTGCGCCCCCTTATTTCGGCGTTCAGGGCCGTCGGCCCGCTCGCCCCCCCCCCCCCCCCACACACACACTCTGGGCACGGTACTGCAATTGTAAGATTTTAAAAAAATAAAAGTTGTTAGTTCTTTTGATTGGTTGCTCATAGTAAGATATAAGCAGTGGCGTATTTACGATTTTGTTTCGGGAGAAGCTTTGCTAACTTTCGGGTGAGGGCTTTGCCTGAAAATGTGAAAATTCTGCAAGATATTTCATATACTTGACTATAGTAAGTAAGATTTCGGGAGGGGGCTTAAGCCCGGAAGCTCCGCCCCTAAATACGCCACTGGATATAAGAACCGTACGGTAGCTCGTTATCTTCATAAGTTTGGCAACCACTGCTGCAGATTTATACATGAATATAAGACTCAATAAACTTATTTTAAAAAAACCTCAAGATGTAAGAATTTTTAATTAAACAAACTCGCGCTAGTCATACACTAAACAACAAATAACTCTAATAACTCTGCGAGTAACAAGAAATAATGCAATATATTTTTTAAAATAACAGCTATAATAAAAGATTATTATTATATATTTTCGTGATTATATTATTGTGTAAGTTACAAACCTTCTTCAAGACTGTAACTTCTGCTCTTTACTACCAGCGATACTACAAAACTAGATAAGTTATCTTAGAGTCATCTAGTTTCTCTAACATTGTTTATACGAGGTTACAAATGGAGTGATTGCCAAATGCTAATGTTTCCACTGCAGGAAGTTATAAACAGTGAATATTATTGTTTCGTGCATGCTTTCAGTAGCGTACCCAGGAATTTATTTCGGGGGGGGTCCAAACTAAATATGAAGGTATTTTATATTAAAATTCCTAAAATTGCCCCTAAAATTAGGCTAAATTTTAAAAAATCGAAATTTCGGGGGGGGGGTCCGAACCCCCAGGTCCCCCCCCCCTTGCGTACGTCCCTGCATGCTTTATTAGTTACTCTGTAAGGAAATACAAATTGAAATGCGCTACCATCTCTGCTATCTCAGATTAAAATCATCATGTATGCATTGTACTTCTTTATATACGTATTTTGGCACCGCACTGTGATCAACAATCCACTTATTGGAGTAGGATTTTTTCAGTAGCAATACTTTTTTACAGTTCGTAAGTGCCAGCGGCGAAATGTACTTCAATTTAAGTAAATACGTGTGTGAACTTAGCAGGACCACATTTGAAAATTATAATAATTGCATCCCATACGTTTGTTCTGCGTTTATACCAGTTATAGTGTGTCCAGTAAGAGAACGTCTCTGACAGCTCGCAGTAACATTGCCACTACTCGCGTGTCAAGGTTTTTTTCGGTGCAACTGTAGTGGCACTTTAATTAATGGTATAAAACAGAGTGATTGTGGTTGGTAACACTGGTATCAAAGTAGGGGCTGCAATGTCCCACCGCATGTGGTAAGAAACGTCCGAGACCATCTCTTGTTGGCCGTGCTATAGTGCCGTAAAAAGTTTCGTTTGTACCGACTTGAAATTCGAGCAAATCGAAAAATAAAGTGGTCCTGCTAAGTTCACGTGACCAGGATATAAATGTCTACAAATCTTTTTTTTTTTTTTTTTCTATACGAATCGTTTGTAGGCTACTGCATTTGTGCCAGATCCTACCGTAGAAGATTTCGTTTGTACTGGTTTCAAATTCGAGAAAATCGAAAAGTAAAATTTCTGCTAAGTTCGTGTAAACATAGCACAATTATTGACTAACTTCTTCAAATTTGAAGAATATGTATATTCCAATAATAATTACACAAAAATTCAACGGAGGCAGGAAACAAACCAAACTTTATTTATATTGTAAATATGAGACCTGTTTTTACATCGACGATTTAAGATGTTTAAAATAGTCGATGTAAAAATAGGTCTTATATTTACAATGTAAACCAAGTTTGGTTTATTTTCTGTGCCCATTGACTTTTTGTGTAATTATTATCGGAATATACATAGAGTATAACCTCGTTTATCTAGACCTCGTTATCTGAATCTCCGACCAATCCAGTGTAGATTTGTAAACCTTTTTTTTATTTAATGTTTATATAGATAATTTTTAACTATGATAGCAAGAACGTAACTACAAATACGCCAAACATTCGCTTTTTATTTTCATTAAATGTACAGTTTCTGCATAGCTCGTACACAATAAATTACGCGGAGCACATATGCAAATGCTGCTGCACACTGGCTGACAAACATCATGGCATACTTAAAGCGTCAGCCCGACACCACTCCAGCTGGACTATTAATGATAAAGCATTTGCGTGACCGTGCTTCATTCAAACGCCACACGTGTTTGAAACAGAAGATAGTGGAACGAATTCTTAAAGTTATCGTAATAAACGGTAAGTCAGCTTATTTAAGGATTTGTTCTGCTTATTACCCTTATTATCCGGATTATCTGGATTTTCGATTTTACGGTTGGTCACAATAAGGCCGGATAAACGAGCTAATACTGTATTCTTCAAATTTGAAGAAATTAGTCAATAGTCCTGCTATGTTCACTCGAACTAAGCAGGAACTTTACTTTTCAATTTTCTTGAGTTGAGTTGATTTTGAGTTTAACTTCCCGTTCAGCTATATGAGACATGGACCTACTGATTTACGTGGAATCCGAACCACACGAGCTTCCGCCGGGAATCGAACCCGAGTCTCCCATGCCAAAGGCACGTACGTTAACCGCTTAGCCACGAAGGAGCTCTTTGATTTTCTTGAATTTGAAATCAGAACAAATAAATTTTTTACGGTACAATTTTGTAGAATCTTAGTAAAAACAATTCGTACAGAAAAACTTTCGAATTTGTATTTTATGTTCACGTGAACTTAGCAGGATCCTTTATTTTTCGATTTCCTCGAATTTGAACAAGAACAAATGAAATTTTACAGTACAATCCGGTACAAATGCAGTACAAATGATTCGTACAGAAAAATCTTCAAATTTGTAGAAATCTATCAGTGGCCCTGCTATGTTCATCTGAACTTACCAGGACCGCTTCATTTTTTCGATTTTCTCTCGGTTCAAATGAAACATTTTATGGTACAAAACAGGACAGACGATTCGTATAGAAAATCCTTCAGATTAGTACTAGGTAGAAATTTGTATCCTGGTACTGCTATGTTCACGTGAACTTAGCAGAACCACTTTATTTTTTGATTTTCTCGAAGGTACAAACGAAATATTTTGCGGTACAATCCGGTACAAACCCAATACAAACGATTCGTACAGAAAAATCTTCAAATTTGTAGAAATTTGTATTCTGGTCCTATGTTCACGTGAACTTAGCAGGATTACTTTATTTTTCGATTTTCTCGAATTTGAAGTTGGTACAAACTAAAATTTGTACAGTACAAACCTGTACAAATGCAGTACAAACGTATGGTATGCAAATATTTTCAGATGTAGTCCTGCTAAGTTCACACACGTTAATTAATTACAAGTAAATACCATTGAAATGACAACACATCATCATGAATGAACGTGCGATCAGCATATGTTCCAAGTTTTTTAATAACCTATGCATATACAAATGAAAGTCACTATATATGTGTCTTCGTACCTAGTGAACCACGGGACCGATGTCCATCAAATTTACCACATAAATGACGTTTGGGTTTGGAATGGATTTCATCATTTCCGTTTGACGGTGAAACGTAGGAAAGGGAGAAGATATTTAAAAAATATCGAAAATGGCCGATACTAGTGTCGAATCCATAATTTTCGGAGTCACTGAGATGAATAGTGACATTTCCGATGCCGTTTAAATCAAAATTCAGTCCCACATCTTGGGAAAGGAGATGGGGAGATATACAAAAATTATCGTAAACGATCGATATCAAAGCACTCTTCAGTAATAGTAGAAAATAACTAACTAATATAATATATTATTTTTTACTATTTTAATCTAGCACAATGGGTAATTGAGACTTGTGAATCCACACCGAGAGTTCCGTTTTATTCTGTAACCGCCTACATTGTACTATGAAGATGTAATGTGAAGCAGAAATCTACGAGAAGAGAAGAATCTGTAAAACAAAATACATTTCTGGTCAAGAAATTATTTTTAAAATAATTTATATCAAATAAAAAAATATTATTTTACTTAAACACTAAATTTCTGTCTTGATATATATTAAATCACTTCAAACAAAGCAACAAATTACAATTGTATTTTATTTCCATCTTTTGAACAATAAGGAAACTGAACTAGCACATAATTATAGTAAGTATTTATAAGTAACGTCTCATATCGCAGTGTTGTCAGAACTACTGCTTTTACGTGAACTTTCATTGCATAAGCACAATTTTTTCCACAAAATTAAAAAAAAAAACAAAAAAAAAAACGTTGAACTCAACCAAATTTGTTGATAGTTGATTACCACAGAATACTACTTGACATTTCATGTAGTTCTAGATATTGGTTTCTCCTAATCTAAATTTTGTGTTGAAGTTCTACAGTGCGAAATATTATATCAAATTGATACTTCTGTTTATTTTAATGTGTATAGGGGCGGTGCTAGCCAATTTGCCGCCCCGTTCAATGGTACCATTTGCCGCCCCCCTTTCTTCAAAAAGAACAAATCTTAAAAGCCACGATTTTAAGTATGCTACTATATCATGAACAACGAAGGGGAGGGAAAGTGCACTCGCACTCAGAAGGGCTTAAGCACTACAATACCATCTCTTTGTGTTTGTTTCTTTTTATTTAAATAATAATATATTATATTAGTGAAAGATAAAAGCAAACACACCTACAGAGGCAAAATGGTTATCTTTTTTATAGAAAAAAATGTAAATGAAATGAAATCTTTAAGTTTTACGTCCCAAGATTATGTCGGTTAGGCCAAAGGAGACGGTGATGATAAGTGAAATGAAGAAAGTGGGGAGAAACAGGAGAACCTCGAGAAAACCCACGAGCACGGTGTTTGTCCACCACAAAGTCCACACGGCGGGATCGAACCAGGGACCCCAAGCACCAGAGGTGAACACTCTACCACTGAGCCACCGCGCCCCCCATCTTTTTTATAGAATTCAGCATCAAATTATTTTTCCAAAATAGTTAGCACTTCCCTAGAACAGGGTGTTATCATTTCATCTCGATTTAAATACGTATCCTAAATGGAAAAATGTGGTTCAAATATAGCTTTGAAATGTTTAATACAGATATCGGTATCGGGTGTATCAAAACTCGGAGATTATAGGCTAATGCCGTTATGAATAAAGAAAATGTGTATTTTTCAATTTAAAGTGATGGAATTTTTCCAACAACATTAACCCTTTAGGCACCATACTTGTAAGGTGTCCTATGTTAAGTGAAAAATAAAAAATGTTTCCAGTCCAGCAGACTATGCGAACGGAACGTAAGGTCACGTATGATACATCTCGTATAGCCTCGGAGTTGTCCAAAGAGACACTTAAAATCAATTCAACTAAGTAACCAATTAAGTTACTTAGTCGTTTTCTCATCATCATCATCATCATCATGGGTATTCTGCCATTGTTGGCAGATCATTTGTCGTAGCTGAGAAGCTTCCATGCTCCATTACCCTTCAGCTAACCTCTTCGTTTTCACGTATGACTTTTCTGTTTTGATATCGTATATTAATTGTTGTCTTCTTCGTCCCCTCTCTCTCTCTCTTGCCACTATACCGTCTAACATGTCCCGCTCGACCCGGGTAATTCTTTCCATTCTTCTCCACACCCACATTTCGAAAACTTCCAGTCAGTTTTCATCATTTTTTGTGTAATGTTCATATTTCTGCCCCACACGAAGCATAACATCGATTTGAATGTGGACATTGCCCCTTTTCTTCTTTTAGAAACAGAATTTTCGTAAACGCTGGAACACAAACCAACTTATTTTTTAACGAAGAGTTATATACTTAGCTTCATCTTAATTTAAAGAGCTCCTGGGACACTCTATATACGTAATTGAACTAACTCCTGACGTAACAGTCCTTAGGGTGCCAGGAGGTGAGCCTTTGAGGTGATGTGTAGTCAGCACATCAGTTCCCTTTCCTCTTAATGTTGCTCTTCTAGAAAGGAGTTAGAATTTTTTTCTTTCATGTAGCTCCCCAGTCTTCCTCACGACACTGGATGGACGTAACAATGCCAACACCATCTGATGACTACAAACGGTCAACCATATACTTCCTCTGACCAGACCTGGCTCTGATTGACCTCGCTGATCTCAGGAGAAGTGGTACTCTCGTGCGATTAGTGAGCTAGCCGAGACATTTGTTCTAGTCCTAAATTTCAAAACTCTCCCTCCATTTCCTTAGAAAAACATTTAAAAATGTTAGCTGTATCATATACAGAGTATCCCAAAAGAAATGCAACCCAAACTTTGATGGAGTATATTTTTCGAATAAGAATGATAGATACATGACTTTTGTGGCAGAAGTTAGCGATGTCTATGGGGATATTTTGAGAATAAAACCAAGAGATATTTTGAGAATAAACCCAAGAGATATTTTGAGAATAAAACCAAGAGATATTTTGAGAATAAAACCGAGAGATAATTTGAGAATAAAACCAAGAGATATTTTGAGAATAAAACCAATGAGACAAATCGTAACATTGAATTTTAGTAATTGTTTAAATGACCAAGTGCAATTCAAAACATTTGCAAATTGCTTATAATCAATTACAGGGAACAGAGAAAAAAATAATCGTGGTAACTCTTAATGAAAATGTTTAGTACGCATCAATATCTATTGGATGGAACAAAAGTTGCATGTTATTTTGCAGAGTTGACAGTTGCAAAGACCTATTTTTTTTTTTTTTTTTTTTACGTACTCAGAAAATAACACATTTTTTAAAATAAAATACCGCATTCTGGCAACAATGTTCCAGCAAAAACACTACTACAGGTGTAACTGATCCTCTCATCTGTTGGGCAATGTAATTTATCAATAAAATAACACGTTTTTGGTATATAGTTTGGTAGAATTTATTAAAGTATGCGAAATAAATTTAAAAACCGGTTTTAGGACTCTTCCACTTTAAAGAAACCTAGATTTTTTTCTCCCTATTTTCACCATGGTGAATGATTAATGTTCGTAGTATTAGCAAAGCGTGACCTTCTGTGTCATTCACCAGAGGAAATGAGACAATGTTGTCATATATATATATATATATATATATATATATATATATATATATATATATATATGGAGTACAATTCATTAGCTGCAAGTGAGACCTTTGACGCTAGTATTGTGCAGCCCAGACAGACGCCTTGTCCATCAAACCATGATAGGGATAGTGTAACCTACTCAACTGTGACGATGCGCTGACGTTAGGGACAATAGGCGATGTTTTAAATCCGTCCTACAATCGATTCAACTTGTGCTATATATATATACACATGGATCTCTCTCTCTCTCTCTCTCTCTCTCTCTCTCTATATATATATATATATATATATATATATATATATATATATATATATATATATATATACGTTTTTAAAGCGGTATCGCATTGAAGTTCACTACGTACAATCATAGAGTTGCGATGCAAACGAAATAAAATGCATCGCAAACTGCGATTTATCTATTATGAGGTTTTTTTTTTTTTTAACTGAAGTGAGCTATTTCTGCAAGAAAATGGCTTAACGTATTTTTCTTCTTCTATATGACAAAATACCCAATTAGCGTAGTCGCGAATGCTCTCGTCTTTGGTGGAAGCGGTTCCGAGTTCAATTCCCGGTGGGGACACTCGGTTGAAAAACTGTACAAAGCTTTCCCAGACCAGTCACCCTGAGTGACGTTTTCCTGGGTTCTCCTCATTCACGCCAGGCAAACGCCAGTATGGTTCCTAACATACTGATCCAAGCTGCTTTATTCCATCCCCCAATCTTGGTCCACCACTTTGTTTCTTCCTCTACAATTCCCCGTCCAGTGTAATTACCGAGGGGCGTTATTCTGTGTACATGACGGGCTCATATGCCCAGAGATGACAAAAGCTTATAAATCTAATTCCTAATCCTAGTCAATATGATACGCGTTTGTTATATTCGAAATTTGTTTATATTTCATGTTCAGGTAAAATACAAAAAATATTTCCATTCCCCTTTCTGTTATACAAAGTAATTAAATTGAAATACAAATTCGTTTCGCAAAACAACAAAATCTAAACCAAACACTGATATATACTGTATTTCCTTTTCTTACTACTCTCTTCTATTTCGAAACAAATTTTGTATTTTAAAGAGTTTGGAGTATCAAAATTCCTTTATCTAATTAACTTATCTGTCCGGAGGCAAAAATCTGAAGAAACAAATCTGCTAATACTTTATGGATCAGCAGCAATTTTGACAAGCATGTGAAAGATCAAGAGTCGGGGTCATTGATGAAGATAGTACGAATGGCCAGAACCGGTTCCTGGTTCCGGTTCTAGAAGATCCGGTTCCAAAACCGGTTTTCCGGATCCAGGTCTGGGACCAGGTTTTCGGATCCAGGTCTAGAACCGGTTCCGGAACCGGTTCTGAAAACCTGATCTCCAAGAACCTGTTCCTCGCGGAACCGGTTCTGCTGGAACCGAAACTTTGTGACCATCCCTACGCTAAACCCGAGATGGCTGTGAACAGTGTGCTAGATGAAATGGTGGAAGCGACAGGCAGGCGCCCAAGCGGCGGCCGCTTGTCTCATTTGGCTAAATAAACTGGGTAACTGGCAAACTCATTTGGCTAAACATCCACTGGAGGACCAAATTTTTTTGGGGGGGGGGCACAAGCGGGTCTGGGTGGGGAGGGCACAGGCGCTTGGTCCTTTTTGCAGTGTTTTCAATGTGATCTTTGTGCCTCCTTTACGGGTCTTTGGGGGCTTTCGGATCCAGGTTTGGAACCATTTCCTAAGATCCGCTTCTGGAACTGGGTTTTCAGATCCAGATCTGGAACCAGTTCCTTACATCCGGTTCTGGAACCGGGTTTTCGGATCCAGGTCTGGAACCGGTTCCTAAGATCCGGTTCTGGGACCAGGGTTTTCGGATCCAGGTCTAGAACCGGTTCCGGAACCGGTTCAGAAAACCAGATCTCCAAGAACCTGTTCCTCGCGGAATCGGTTCCGCCGGAACCGGAACTTTGTGGCCATCCCTAGAAGATAGAAATGGTAGAAATCTATCAAGATTTTAACTTTGGCCACTATAGAGTAGAAAAGGTAATAGATTACAAAAAACTGATTTCTGCAATCTCAATTAAATGTCTCTAGAATACAGGGTAGCCCAAAAGTAGGTATACAGTCCCGGCCCGTATAGGTTTCCTGCCGAAAGGAATGTTAAACTATAATTAACCAAGTGTTATCATCTGAGCTAGGACAAAAATGGTATAAACGCGAAATGTGGGCGTGTGACACTATGACTGTTCCCAGATATGTTGTATTCTAGTGTAAATTAAGCAATTTAAAACTATTACTTTCGGTATATAAAAAAATATATAACCTCTCAAGAAAAAACTCTCCGTAATTTCGAACAGACCATAGGCTATATAGAATTTTTGATGCGCATCCTAACGGGGGAATAAGGAGAAGAGGTTCAAAGGAGAAAAAGTGGTTTAAAATCATGCCAAACATAGAGTATGCCTCCTCATATTAGAAAGATGAAATTCGGGATGTAAACGCATTTAAAGAAAACAAGTTAACACACACATATGACTTACGATCTGGAAAAATTCCGCGAGAATAAGACACCCCTAACACTCCTACGTGGTAGGAAGGAAATAACATGTAAAAACAAACGAAAATGACCTATATTATTTTTCAATCATAGATTTCGGGATCGCTGAGATGAATAATGACACTCGTAATGTCGTCTAGGTCTAAGTTCAAGCCCCATTGTCATGCAAGGTGTAAAGCGACGAAAAATAAAATTCCGAATCAACAGGAATTGGTGAAGTCACTAAACTAATTAGTGATAATCCAGATTATAATTAGGCCTAACTTTTAGTCAAGAACGTGCATGACAGTTGGCCTAATAATTACTTGGGGCAATGCTGAAGGGCTTTCTTGTCGTTATTGAAGTTGGTCATTTCAGTAAAGTTGGACATTTCTGCTAGTCAAACAAAATACCTGTGGTGGTGACCTTACTTTCCGACTTACCTCGCAGAAATTAACGGAAGAGAGATCACGAGCAACATTGCATATATCACAGGTGTGCCCACAAGGGGGGCTATGACGCAAACTGCGTCATTGAAATATTTGGGGGGGTTAAAATCTATATAAATATGTTTGAAGGGGTGTAAAAATTAATCGAAAGGAAGATTTTTTTCATGGAAGAACACCTACGGATAGACAATTGGGGGGGTGCGTCATGGTCATAAGGGGGGACACCACTGTATATCACGTGATCAGTTCATTACCCAAAAAACATCCGCTCTATTTCCATCGAAACTAGTTGACGACGAAATAGATTTTCATATTAGTCATTAGACTTCAAACTTGGGGAAACGGTTACTCAGCGCTAGACTGCTTACCTCTTGTGCGTGGAATCCTTGGTTCGATACCCGCCCAAGGATACTTCTGGTGGACAACATCGTGTCCGTGGGTTTTCTCGGGGTACTTCCCTCTCCTGCCACATTCTTACTTCACTAATTATTCCATTAGTATTCACTTGCCTTAATCATTTTTCTTCCTTAGCCTAAGAGACGTTACACTAAAAGATTTCATTTTAGCCTCCTCGGACCCCGTGTCGCCAATAGGCGACATGTGAATTATACATGATGTATGCACTGAGCCCCGATGTCGCCTATAGGCGACATGCACTCAGCGGACAGATGAGAAAGATATAAGAAAAAATAACTGAAAATTGGCTAACAGGGTATACAACCGAAGATAACTATAATACTAGAACATAACATTTCTACCCCCCCCCCCCCCAAAAAAAAATGCTGGGACCGAGGAGGTTAGACTTAAAACTTTCCCTACTAAATAAGAATTCAAAACCACTAAATAAAGGCGGGAAATTCATTAAGTGGCAACACTGTTGATTTTGACGTCCGAACTGGATCAGATAAAGAACTTACGTAAACGTACAACGTTAAACAAAAAAAACAAAAAATAGTCTGTTAGCCACTCTTCAGCAGCAAATACTCAGTTGTAACAAAAACAAATTTAAAAAAAAAAAGTGAAATAGACAATAGCTACATACACTTCCTGAATATTTCAGATTGTTTGCTTTAACGCTCTGGTTTGATGAAAATTTTTTTGTTTGCATATGCAAAGAATTGCAAATACGTATTAGGTAGACTGCATATCTATAACAAATGAGAGAGGCAAGTGCGTTGTACTGTATGATGTATAAAACGAACAGATTTTAAATGTATATGAAGAGCAAACAGAATAAAGGGAAAGGATACATTTCTACAGTTTAAAAATTACTAATATCACGTTACCAGAATAAAATGTTGAAGCTTCTGAATTTGTGCAATTCTACAATTAATGTTGGTGTTGTTGATTTTAGTTTAGCGTCCCTTTCAGCAGCGAGGCTATATGAGACGTGGACCTACTGATTAACGTGGAATCCGAACCACATGAGCTCCCACCGGGAATCGAACCCGGGTCTCCCAAGGCCAAAGGCGCGTACGCTAACCGCTTAGCCACGAGGGAGCTCTACAATTAATGTTATTAGTGTTTAATGAAGAAACATGTAACAGTATTGAATGTTCACCACGTGAAGGAATTTGGTAGGCCGAACACCTTAACAAACTAAATTTTACAAAGCTTAGGCTTAAGGTTAGTGTAAAGGGACAAGTTTTGCCGATAGATGTCACTACAGTCTTTGTATCTCTCCCATGTATATATATATATTTTTTTTTTTTTTTTTACCTTTCACGAAAATTTACAATATATCTTACGAATTTCAATTTGCAGACTTCAAATTTTTAGAGAAGAAGCTTCATAACCTATTAAAGGGAACAATCCGTGCCGATATTTTATTGAGAATTTTCTTCATTGTTGAAACAGTTCCATTGTTAAAGGTGTGGATATCCATTTCAACAATCAAGCCGTTTCAACAACGAAGAAAATTCTAAATAACAAATCGGCACGGATTATTGCTTTCGATAGGTTATGAAGTTCCTTTTCTAAAAATTTGAAGTCTCTAGATTGAAATTTGTAAGAGAAATCGTGAATTTTCGTGAAAGGTAAAAAATACATGGGAGAGATACGAAGATTGTAGTGCCATCTATTGGCAAAAATTGTCCCTTTAAACCAAGCTTGAATATAGCATTTTACCTCAAATTAAATGAAGTGTACTTAAAGATTGATGAATATTTGAGAGCAGTAAATATTAAAGTCTTTAGATTAATTTAATTTTATTCTCCCTGCTGAGAGGGACGTTTAACTCAAAATCAAGTCAACTCAACTATTTACCGTACGTCAAAGGAAACTGGTAAATAGGCTATGATATAGATTTTTCTGCATTTTCGGATTACACTTTCAGCAGGTAACACTCTGAGGCTCCGATAACGAGAGCATTTTTTTTTTTAATTCTCACAAAAAAAATCACGATTTTATAGATTGTGTGCAGTGGCAAATAGAAATGAATGAGGATTTCCAGGTGTTAATATTCCCCTCTCCTACCTTCCGTTGAACAAGATAATATGGAAAAATTATACATTAACCATATAAAAATCCTGAAACGATGTGAACTTTGAAGCTTCAATCTCCCCCGTTAATGAAATCTTATGTACACCACTGTATGTGTGTGGTATCATTCAACAATCTGATTTACAATGGATACAATAATGTACAAATCTCAAATCTAAGGTAGCTAGAACATAGGCGGTAAGTTCTTAAGTTAAAGTCGATAATTTCCCTTGTTAAAAACCCTTATGTAACTATTTATTTCAAAAGGTTAAATATATAAAAATGTAGATTACATCTTCTTGACATATCTTTCTGAATTTAAGACGCTTTAAATATTTTAGTATTCCCCTTCCACGCTTCCTTCCTTTTATATTAAATTCCTAGGATTTGGATTCCTGCGAATTGAATACATACCCTTTATAGCAAGGAATAAATTTCCCTTTCCCATTACCTTGTATTGTAAGGGCAATAAGTAAAATATGAGTCTATGACATCTCGATTTATTATTTCATTCAAGTCTAAACCAGAAATCCTCTGACTCTTTCCACTCACTGTTCTAATAGTGGGACATCTTCCAAAATTTGAGAGAAGACCAAAAGTGAAAAGGGGAAAAAAAAAGAAATATCTATCTCTCGTTTCGTTGATTATGGTCGTAAAAGCCGTCCTCAGAAGACTCGTAGGTGGAATTGGAGATGAGGGAAGCCATAATCCACACCCTCTTCATTTCATGCGAAGATTTGTAGAAAGTAAAAAAAGAAGAGTGGAGAGAAGGTAGATCCTTGGGTTACTCCACTACAACACGAATATTATTTTCTTTTATCTGTTCTGGTGTTGAGAGATAGTAAAAGTGTAAAGATCTTTATGTTAGTGCTCGTTATCTTTCTATACAGACAATGGAAAAAAATATTAATACTCCTTGTCTTTCTATACAGACAATGAAGAAGATTTTTGTTAGTGCTCGTTATCTTTCCATACAGGCAATGAAACTTTTTTGTTGGTGCTCGTTATCTTTCTGTACAGACAATGAAAAAATTTTGTTAGTGCTCGTTATCTTTCTATACAGACGAAAAAAATTGTTAGTGCTCGTTATCTTTCTATACAGACAATGAAAAATTTTTGTTAGTGCTCGTTATCTTTCTATATAGACGAAAAATTTTTTGTTAGTGCTCGTTAGCTTTCTATACAGACAATGAAAAAATTTTGTTAGTGCTCGTTATCTTTTTATACAGACGAAAAAATTGTTAGTGCTCGTTATCTTTCTATACAGACAATGAAAAAAATGTTAGTGCTCGTTATCTTTCTATGCATACAATGAAAAAATTTGTTAGTGCTCGTTATCTTTCTATACAATGAAAAAATTCTTGCTAATGCTCGTTATCTTTCTATACAGATGAAAAAATTGTTAGTGCTTGTTATCTTTCTATACAGACAATGAAAAATTGTTAGTGCTCGTTATCTTTCTATGCATACAATGAAAAAATTTGTTAGTGCTCGTTATCTTTCTATACAATGAAAAAATTCTTGCTAATGCTCGTTATCTTTCCATACAGATGAAAAAATTGTTAGTGCTTGTTATCTTTCTATACAGACAATGAAAAAAATTGTTAGTGCTCGTTATCTTTCTATGCATACAATGAAAAAATTTGTTAGTGCTCGTTATCTTTCTATACAATGAAAAAATTCTTGCTAATGCTCGTTATCTTTCTATACAGATGAAAGAATTGTTAGTGCTTGTTATCTTTCTATACAGACAATGAAAAAAATTGTTAGTGCTCGTTATCTTTCTATGCATACAATGAAAAAATTTGTTAGTGCTCGTTATCTTTCTATACAATGAAAAAATTCTTGCTAATGCTCGTTATCTTTCTATACAGACGAAAAAATTGTTAGTGCTAGTTATCTTTCTATACAGACAATGAAAAAATTCTTGCTAATGCTCGTTATCTTTCTATACAGACAATGAAACAATACATAACTTATTGTCTCTAGATATGTATATTTAAGAGACATTAGAAAAGGTATACGTTCTTGCATCGCAATCGAATGATCAACAATTTAAATTCCACGATAAGCCATCCTAATTCGTGCTTTTCTCAAGGTGTCTTCCTTAGTTTCATTGAGAACACGTGTCTTGGTGGTTGAAGAATGAATCCCAGGTTCGATTTCAGCCCACGTTAAGTTTTGTGTTCGATTAATCCCTGGTTCAATTTTATAAATACTATCATATTAGCCAAGTCCAGCAATGTTTGGCACTGAACAATAAAATGAAATGAAATCTTTGAGTTTTACGTCCTACGTTTATGCCGGTTAGGCTAAAGGAGACGGTGATGATGAGTAATGAATTAAATGGTGGAATGAAGAAAGTGGGAGGAAACCGGAGAACCCCGAGAAAACCTACGCACACGGTGTTTGTTCACCACAAAGTTCACTTGGCGGGGGCTGGGATCGAACCCGGGACCCCGAGCACCAGAGGTGAACGCTCTACCACTGAGCCACCGCGGCCCCACACTGAACAATAAAGGAAGATATAGATATCTCACGGGAAAGGAACAGTCTTAATAGAGACAATGGGTTTCAACTCAGTCCTATCTGGCCGGCCCTTTTTAGGAACAATTAATAAAGCAATTTCTCGTAGCCACAACAATAGCAAATCAGGAGCCAGTGTTCCTCAGTCAATCAGGAGCCAACATTTCCCTCAGCCAATCGAAAGTCCCCATTCATAGCTCTGCGCCTAAATAGTCACCAGATATACATGTTTACGTCTCCGGTCTTTTCATTATAATTCCTGAAACGAATGCAATGTCTGCATTCGAAACGGCGAATGTCAATATCTTCACCTGGCTGATAACCCGAGAACAATTATTAAAATCACGTAAATTTCTAGTACATAACATCGTCTCACTCAGTGAGTTCACCCGTTTACTTCATTTTTAATCCACCAGCTCTTTATTGAGTCATTAATCATCCGTCTCCTTACGTAAAACCGAAAGATTCATTTTTCATCTCAGTTTCATATGCAAACCCTACAATGTACATTTATTTATTTAAAAAAATGTACATTAAAATGTTTTTCAGATCATTAAAGTTTTAAACGTCAATTGCAAACAGTTTTCTCTAAAACCACACTTTTTATAAATATTTAAACCTTTCCAGAAATTGTTTTGATAAAAGATTTAACTTCCTTTGGTATATAATTAAACGTTTACTGAACAATAAATCTTTAAAATCTACTGACAACATTTAATTAATTAAATATTTAATTGTTTACTTATTAGAACGTTTCGCAAAATGCTTCGGTAAATAAATCTTTCAAAAAATGTTATTTTAACGTTTTGCGAAATACTTAGGTAAATAAACATTCGCAAAATATTTAAATAACTGAACTCTTCTCAACATGTTCTGTTAAACACATGTTAAATAACATTTCAGCAATAGCTTTATGTTAGGCTATTAAACGTTTCGTAAAATGATTCGATATTTAAATCTTGCACAAAATATTTAGCTATTTTAATGTTTCGCAAAATGTTTAGGTAACCAAATGTTAGTCATTCGTCTAGCTAATTAAGCCTTTCACAAAATATTTAGCTAACAAAATGTTTAAAAATATTTAATCAATGATAATATTTTATATACTTTTAAGTTTCATAAAATGCTTTGCTAATTAAACCTTTTACAGAATTATAAATTTAATATTACTTATTAAATTATTAAACCTTTTATGAAATATTACCTTAAATTATAAAAAATATTTAAATTAGTATTACTAAACCTTAAATGACACAAAACATTAAATTTAATATTACCTATTAAATTATTAAATCTTTTACAAAATATTACCTTAAATTATGTAAAATATTAAATTTAATATTACCTATTAAATTTTTAAACCTTTTACAAAATATTACCTTAAATTATACAATATATTAAATTTAATATTACCTACTGAATTATTAAACCTTAAATGATACAAACTATTAAATTTTATATTACCTACGGGTCATTCCACGCCGAATCGTACAGGGGTGTCACCCGACCATTTCCGATTGCAATGAAATTTGGTATACAGTATCTTTAGACAAATATAAGAACCCGTATTTTTTATTTTGCCCATATTAGCTCTGGTTTGGTTTTGACAGACTTCGAAAGAGAACTCTGCTCGACGATTTTGTGTATGCTGCGATAAATGAACGGCACGTCACTCGGAACTTCAACTGAGCACCATAAGGCCACATTTGACCCAAATGTATTCAAATTCATCAGACTAAATGGAAATTGCATGAGGATTTTACAAATCAGGTCCAAAACGGCATAATGATATTTCCAAACCATGAAATTTAGTTTCAAAATGGCGGAATAGAATTTTTCGAAGGTACTTATTAAATTACGCATAACTTTTTTCTCTAA
This sequence comes from Thermobia domestica, assembly GCF_964235325.1. Classification (NCBI taxonomy): domain Eukaryota; kingdom Metazoa; phylum Arthropoda; class Insecta; order Zygentoma; family Lepismatidae; genus Thermobia; species Thermobia domestica. Next base: position 314,722,942 of record NC_137457.1, on the reverse strand, counting down.
GAGGGGAATTCAAGGAGTAAATGCCGATTGAGGGAGTACATAATGCTCTATTAGGGGAATAAAAATATCCGTGGGTTTTGGCTTGTAACAGCCTACAGAGCGCCTAAGTCAATTTATGACCTTAGCTTTGAGAGTACGGGCAATACACCATTGATGTTACAAAATATTGCATTTCGTAAAAGAAGCACGGCACTTGGTTACTGGGGTAGTAGTTTCCAACAGAAACTATTCTAGTACTAGGCCCCATGAAAATATACCTTAAAAACCAAGATGGCGGCATTGCAAAATGGCGGCACATGGTAGCTAGTTTTGCGTCACACAAATACAAATTGACGTAGGGCCATGTAACAATATAGGCAACGTAAATATTCATACGAACGCTTTGAATACAAAATTACCAGACCACAAAGACATTGAGAATTCAAGATGGCGACCTTGTTTGGGATCGTATGCACTGTATATTGCAATACAAGCGCTCATTGGTATTCGATTTTAGAGTGTCAGCTGACAGTAACGCCACTACATTGCTACTCATTTCAGCATAAGTTCTCCATTAATATCCTATTGACCACGGTAAACTACAAATTGTCATTGTTAGCTCTACCATATCAGTCACGAGCCGCCACTGCTGCCTAACCACGTACAAAACATTCAATTATCCAAACAAACATTCAATTATCCCGGCAAGCCTGCTTGTGATGGTATAGGCGGAACTGTCAAAAGAAGTGTAACGCGTGCAAACTTGCAGAGACCTTACAAAGAACAAATATGTATACCGCAGCAAATGTCACAGTTTTGCAGTGAACACTTTGCACCTAAAGTGACCATCCAGTTTATCGAAGAACAGGATGTTACTGCCATGGCAGCTAATCTAAACTTGCGTTTTTCAAATTATAAAACTGTACCAGGAACCCGTTCCTATCATTATTTCAAGCCAGTCTCCACAACGGAAATTGCTGCAAAAAGGATGAGCAACGATGAAAGTTTTTTCTCTGAGTTACAGCTTTTCACAGGTGACCAGATTCAGAGAACTTCAACTTAGTTCCTACGTTAGTTGTATATACGAAGAATAGTGTTATATTGGGATGATATTAGAACTTGACGACGACAGCAACAATGTATGGATCAAATTTATGCATTCTCATTGCAGGGCCGGATCCAGGGTGGGCGATCGGGGCAAACGCCCCCCGCCAGAAGAGGAAACTTTCTTATTTTATATATATAAATAAAACCCATCCCAAAGTTTGGAGCCCTTAAAAGTAGCAGTATGACAACCCACCGCCCCCCACCCAGAAGTCGGTCCTGGATCCGCCCCTGCCTCACTGGCCTTCAAGGAGGTTGTACTGGCCAGAGGATAAAAACCGCGGCAGAGAAGACAAGTGCTGGGTTCCACTTGCGAATATTCTATGTGCGATAGAAGTTCCTGACGTTATCACGCAGTTCGCAAGGCTGCAATACAAACTCACTGCAAAGAGTGTTAAGGACATTCAGGCAACATGGACTAAACGAAATTAAATGTACTCTCAGCATAACTCAAAGTTAAGTATTTCAAGTTAGGTACTTCATGCATGATTGTTTGACGTTCTATTCACTTCAACTTACGTATACATAGGATGTTGTGACAAATTACTAAACATACAGTTTCGAAACAGCCGCCATCTTGAAACCTAAAGTGTATCTTCTGAAGGTATTGTATTTAAATATTAATGTGAATACATATTTTCCTCTGCAGAAGTTATATGCCTCTTCTTGGATTTGTAGTGTAGATTAAAGGAAACCATTACTTACATGCTGACATTTGCAGAGGCCGCCATATTGGATCCTACGGGAGTTTTGTTGTCGGATTTCGTTCTAAAATAACTTAGGTAAGTATGCTTTCTCAAGCGGTATACTGTTTTGCTAAATATAGTGAACGTTTCTTTTGGAATTTGCAGTACATAGATCCCAAACCAATAATTTAGGAAAGGTCGCCATCTTGAATTCTCAATGTCTTTGTCTGGTGATTTTGTATTCATAGGGTTCGTATGAATATTTACGTTGCCTATATTGTTACATGGCCCTACGTCAATTTGTATTTGTGTGGCGCAAAACTAGCTACCATGTGCCGCCATTTTGCAATGCCGCCATCTTGGTTTTTAAGGTATATTTTCATGGGGCCTAGTACTAGAATAGTTTCTGTTGGAAACTACTACCCCAGTAACCAAGTGCCGTGCTTCTTTTACGAAATGCAATATTTTGTAACATCAATGGTGTATTGCCCGTACTCTCAAAGCTAAGGTTATAAATTGACTTAGGCGCTCTGTAGGCTGTTACAAGCCAAAACCCACGGATATTTTTTATTCTCCTAATAGAGCATTATGTACTCCCTTAACCGGCATTTACTCTTTGAATTCCCCTCTTAGAGAAAAAAGTTATGCGTAATTTAATAAGTACCTTCGAAAAATTCTATTCCGCCATTTTGAAACTAAATTTCATGGTTTGGAAATATCATTATGCCGTTTGGAACCTGATTTGTAAAATCCTCATGCAATTTCCATTTAGTCTGATGAATTTGAATACATTTGGGTCAAATGTGGCCTTATGGTGCTCAGTTGAAGTTCCGAGTGACGTGCCGTTCATTTATCGCAGCATACACAAAACCGTCGGGCAGAGTTCTCTTTCGAAGGCTGTCAAAACCAAACCAGAGCTAATATGGGCAAAATAAAAAAATACGGGTTCTTATAATTGCCTAAAGATACTGTATACCAAATTTCTTTGCAATCGGAGATGGTCGGGTGTAAAATTGCATTTTCGCTGTACGATTTGACGTGGATTAGCCCCTACTAAATTATTAAACATTTTTGCGAAATATTACATTAAATTGTACAAAATATTAAAATTAATATTCTCTATTAAATTATGTTAAATAAAATGTTTAGATAAATAAAGATTTACAAAATGTTTATATAATCAATCGTTTCTAAAAGTTTTTAACTTATATCAAACCATTACATCATTAAAGTCTTGCAAAGTGTTATGCTAATTAAACTTTTCAGTTTTAACTAATAAATGTTTTCCGAAGTGTTTAGTTAACTAAACATCCAGCAAATTTTGGATAATGAAACGTTTCGTAAAATGTTTAGCTAATTAAATATTTACAACATGTTTAGATGTTTAAACGCTTCCTAAACATTTAGGCAAATAAACTTTAGCCAAATATTTAGTCAATTAAACCTTTAACCAAATATTTACTTAATTAAATATTTAGAAATTTAAACGTCAAAACGTTTTCATACTGTTTAGCTAAATACATTTTTCTAAAAATTTATAGCTAATTAAACGTTTAAGAAAATGTTTAGCTAGCACAAGGTTTCGAAAAATACTTCCTTGTACTTCGTTAATTAAATCTTTCACAAAATGTTGATATTGGATCTTTTCACGAAATATTATTATTTTCTTCTACTTTCACATGATTTTACATTACTTAAATAATTTATATTAACTGAATAGTTTCACATAACTTGAATACATTTATATTACTTGAATAGTTTTACATTACTTGAATAGTTTTATATTAGTTGAATAGTTTTACATTACTTGAATAATTTTCCATTACTTGAATACTTTTACATTACTTGAATAGTTTTATATTACTGCAATAGTTTTGTTTTACTTGAATAGTTTTATATTATTTGAAAAGTTTTGTATTACTTGAATAGTTTTACATTATTTGAATACTTTTATATTACTGCAATAGTTTTGTTTTACTTGAATAGTTTTATATTATTTAAATAGTTTTGTATTACTTGAATAGTTTACATTATTTGAATAGTTTTATATTACTTGAATAGTTCTACATTACTTGAATAGTTTTATGTTACTTGAATAGTTTTACATTACTTGAATAGTTGTATATTGTTTGGCCTATATTACAATAGCAACATGTCTGGTGGCGATTGGAAATTGCATCTCAGTGCTGAAGGTAGATATTAAATTCCAAACAAGCATCAACAAGGAAATGAAAGATACAGAGAAGTAGGAAAAGCTGCTTTTAACTAATAGAGAGATTGTCAAACCTAATGGAGTGGAAGATTTGAAATTAATCAAATATAATTAATCACTTCCGCTAATTGAAATTACCCTGAATATGTAATAACTTTTTACCTTTCTCTGAAAAATAAAGTGTCTATCTTTCGGCATTTTGTTGTTGCCAGGGCAACTTAAACACTAATTATTTCTGAACCTAACAAACAAAATCATATCAATTAAATGTAATTTCACAGAAGCATCCAAACCGAAGCGAAGTTTCATTACCATCAAACATGAAAAACATATTTGTATCAAAGCTGAGTTGTTGTGCCTAATAACATACTTCTAGTCAGGCCAAATATTTATGCGGGAAAAATCCAACACTCGTTTGTGAATGATATTTAGACTTCCAAACTATGCTATGCATAAGTATTGTAAGTGTTAAGTTTAATTCACAGATGACATGTCGTACCTGTGCCGTTCACATGCCGTGTCCCGACAGGTCACTTTGAAGAGAAACCAGCCCGGTCGTGGCCGCGATCCTTCGGCTTTCTTCGGAGCACACGAAGCGACACGAAGTTGACCAGAACCAAGAAAAATGGTGCACAAAGCAGTAGCGGAACGCCACGGCATGGTATGTGTAAATGGTCGCGACCGTGGCACGCATGGCATGGAAAGGGCATGAGTAGGGTACGGTATGTGAATTAACCTTTATGAAACGCATGTATTCGTCTGTCTATCTGTCCCACCGTTCGACTGTCGACAGTCGTCAAAGCAAAAGCGGTAAGAAATAGCGGGAACTGCAGTTTCGGAACACAAATAGATTCATCTAATACATTTACTTTCTATTTTATCCGAAAGTGGTAGACATGTATCACTTCCTGTTATATCGTGGATAACAACAGAGCACAAACGGTAATATATAGCGACACTGAGAAAAATCTGTTCTCCGGACAACGGTATATTGTACAAATATACGGAATCCTCTTTGCTTACTACAAAAATCAGTATGGAGCATACGATATCCATATGCTACATACGCACTGCCCTTAGATGTTACATCATGCCGTTACATCTGACATATAACAGTTTTCCTATATCACATGCGTATACTTATGTTACCTTCATCAGCTATATGTTATATACGTCCATGTGTATGTAAGATTCTGACCGCCTATATTGTTTCATACGGAAAGTAGGTATAGATGGAACACTTATACGGAAAGTATTATAAAACATGTTTTCAATTATACGTCTACTGTACATTAAGTCCAAAAACTACAGGAATTACGCATATAACCTACAATCTTAAGTACGCCACCTACATTTTTTTCTCAATGGAGAAGAGGTTTTCCACAACCAAATTAGTGACCCAAGAATATATTCAATTTCCACCCTTATTAGACTTCCAACTTATGCTATGCACACGAGGCGTGTTCAGAAAAAGACTGAACATTTCCTATAATATCTGTATTACTCATTTCACAACATTTTAAGCACTGTCCCCCTAAAAGTTGTCTCATCTATTGGCTACAAACCGTTCCCAACTTTTCTTCCATTTTGACAAAGCCTCCTGAAATACACTATCTGGGATGGTGCACAGGTCTCTTTCGCATTGTCCTGAAACTCATTTATGGTTTGGAAACGACGTCCTTTCAAAATGATTTTAAGTTTAGAAAACAGAAAAACGTTTGTTGGGTCTAGGTACGGAGAATAAGGTAAATGAGGTACAACGGGAGTCTAATGTTTTGCCACATAACTGCGAATAAGAACCGAAGCGTGAATAGGCGCATTGGCACGGTGCAGCATACAAGTCCGGTTTTCTTACAATTCAGACCTCTTGCTGCGCACAACATCCCTCATACGCTTTTGAAATGTCCCACTTTAACTGTTTGTTTAAGATCTGACCACGTGACACAAATTCATGATGGACAATGCGCTTGCAATAAAAAAAAACACATCCAACATCACCTTGATCTTTGATCGACTCATGCGTGCTTTTTACGAACGAGGAGACTCTGAATGAATTGAAAAGCAAGTGAACTGTCTTTATAAGTGTTTACCCAAATTTGTTGCAAACTTTCACGCACACACGTTTTTCTTCAAACTCTTTCACTGTCATTTATGATTAATCCGACGAAAAGCTTATGCACGTGCTCACTTCAGCAGCTGTAGCTCAGCGACTAAGCAAAACGAGGAAAATGGCAAGTTGTTGTCTAAACCAGTCGCTAGGGGCGCTCTCTCGGACAATTGGCGCGCTATTTCAAAAGTTCGGTTTCTTTTTGAACACATCTTGTATCAGAAGTCCTACAGAAGAGTACAATAAGAAAAAAATGTAGGTGGCGTACTTAAAAAGATAGGTTACATGCGTAATTCCTGTAGTTTTTGGACTTAACGTACAGCAGACGTATAACTGAAAACGCATGTTGGATAATACTTTCTGTATAAGTGTTTCATCTATACGTACTTTCCGTATGAAACAATGTAGGTGGTCAGGATCTCACATACAAATGGACGTATGTAACATATAGCTGACGAAGGTAACATAAGTATATGCATGTGATATACGGAAAACTATTAATGTCAGACATCCTGTAAAGGCATGATGTAACATCTAAGGGCAGTAACTATGTAGCATACGGATAACGTATGCTCCGTACTGATTTCTATAGTAAGCAAGAGAATACCGTACATTTGTACAATATACCGCTGTCCGGAGAACGGATTTTTCTCTGTGTATGTCTTTATGTTTGTCGACGGGTATCAAAGTAAAAACGGTAAGTTGATCTCGAGAAGTATTTTTTTATGAATTCAGATGTCCAAAAATAGATTCGTGGACAGTGTACGCGTCTTTGGCGCGGCGAACCCGGGTTCTATTCTTAGCGGGAGCTCGTGTGGTGCGGACCCCACGTTAAGGTGGATCAATAGGTGTCCTCGGTGCTATGCTAAACTCTGCTTGAATAGTGCGGCGTTGCCAGATAGTGTCAAGTGTTTACTGATGCCAGATAATAAAGGAAGTAATAATGGAATTCTGCTTGGATACTTACTGAAGAAATTAATTTTCGACCCTTACCTAATTCAGAACTAAGTTCAGCTTCTCGAACTGCAACGCTAGAATCCAGGAATTTTCTTACTGTGACCACCACAGTAAACGTACAAATTTGGCAACAACGCGTTATGGCGTTCTGCTCGAGTTTCTTCTCAAACTGATTTCCTTAAATGTAAATTAGTATTTAAATAAAATGTGAAACATAACACGAAAAATGATCAAACAATGTGCATATTTCGTGATAAGGTTGTTACTTTAAAATACTTTACAAATACAAATAACTATTTCGTAAAACTGAGCACTTCTAGTAAGATCTAGCAGCAAATAACATTTCTTCTATTTGTTAAATTTTTCGATATCAGATGTTACAACCAAATGAATCAGTGTCTTGTGTTGTAGCTGAAACATAACTCTATCTTATGGTACAATATTTATAATATGTAACGTTTCATTGCTCAGTAATTAAGGCAATGAGCTAAAATATGTACTGACTTCCGGGTGATGATCCAGCTTAAGCTGTAAGTTTATTTCTCATATAACCTCGATGCTGAACGGAGTGCTTAACTCAAATCAACTCAACGAAGAATAGGTTCCATCTGCTCCTTTAATGCTCTTGCAAAAAAAAAAAAAAAAAAAATAGAAATCGTAGAAATTTACTACCATTCTCAATTCAATATTAATCTCCAAAGAACAAAAATTGATCTCGTGTTGCACACGAGACGAGAAATACGGGTTTTCGTCTTGTCTCGTAATTATGTAAGATTTCCGTTAATCTTATTTCGTAAACTTACGTACAAAATTCAAGCCCTGATTTTTCTTAATTTCGTCTACAAGTTACTAGAAATCCTTCTGCGTCATAAGAGGTACGATGGCTGTAATATAATAGTAACAGATTATGCAATTCCTCGTTATGAAATTTCCACCATTCCCGTTCCGCTTGAGTAAGAAAGGAGCTTGATCTCATCAGTGGTGTAACTAAAGGCTTGGGAGCCCTCCCGCAGACAGAGTGGTATGGGGCCCCTTTCTAAGTCCCACTTCACGATTTTGTGCTCCCTCGGTTCCCTCGCAATGCAGGGTCTGCGGGGCCCTTATTTACGCCCTGGATCTCAAACACTTTCAGTCTACATTCTTTCCTCAGAGTAAGCGACCATGTTCCGCAACCATACAGCGCAACAGGCGCTATTATCGTTTTATACGTTTTAAGCTTCAAACTCCTCGACAGAATTCGCAGGGACTTAAAAAAAATTGAATTGAATAACAACACGAATTCACTGCTTTTAGTCGACATTTGATTTCTTCGTGAATACGGTTTTAGTTTTGTTAATATTGATTCTAGATATTTGAAAGTATCCACTTTATCAAAAGTATTATTTGGCATTTTAACACATCCATAATTTGTCGTATTACGATCCCGACGAACTTCCATGTATTTCGTTTTCTCTGCATTTACTTCTAAACCCATGTCCCTGCAAGCGTTTAATAAGATCTCTGCATTTCTTTCTATTGTTCTCCTATCATCCCCTATTAAATTTACATCATCAGTATATGCCATAACCTGGTGAACCCCATTCAACTCTAGGCCCTAGTTGCTATCTTTAATTTTCCTTATAGCGTACTCCAGAACCAACTTGAATGGCGTTGAATAAATACGGAATGGATTCAGGGTCTCAAAAACGGTTTGATCTTCAACCTGCAACGGGAAGTGATAGAGCTATAATTTCAGATTTCAATATTGACACCCTGTTGGTTAGAAGCCTACCGTAGCTTAGCAATGTAAAACATATCTCATTAGTCGTCTTAGTCGCCATATTTGATGGGGAAAATGCGAGATGCAATTCAAAAACGGAACCAGTTCTTACTTACAGTGTTCAGAAATAAGATAATTCGTCTGCTTGGTAAACTGGAGCGTTAATTTCAGCGCCTGTCTCTCTCTCTCTCTCTCTCTCGTGACGAATACACAATCATTAGCTGTTGCTAGCATCTCAGAAGCGACCTTCGTTTGCCTTTGTAGTGTACCTTCTCTTGCTTTTTTTTTTTTTTTTATCATAATGCTGGGAATAACGACAAAACGAACAAACATGTGCAGCGTCTTAGTTAATAATGTATTTTGATTACACATTTTGATAGCGATTCCAAGGCAACGAGAGTTTAACTAATATCAAAATTGGCACGCTCGTTTCTCTGCAGCTATTATTGATACTTCAACGTTGACAATCAAGTATAAAGTCTCTTAAGTAACAAGAGCGTAATTCTTCATAACGAGGGTTAGATGAGGACAGACAAACAAGTAACAGTGTCACGTGTACGCCACGTGAAGGAGTTTGGTTTGTATAACGTGATATTTGAACATTTAAGCATGAAACCGGAAGTGGTAGCACATTTTTTTAAATTTATAGTTTTAGTAGAGCAGTGGCGGATCCAGGGGGAGCGATCGGGGCAATCGCCCCCCCCCCCCAGAAAAGTAAACTTTCTTATTTTATATATATAAATAAAACCAATTCCAGAGTTTGGACCTCTTAAAAGTAGCAGTATTCCAATCCCCCGCCCCCAGAAGTCCGTCCTGGATCCACCCTTGTAATAGAGACATTAGAGTCGAGAGGGTATATATTCTTAGGATGCTTAATTGATTGAAGAACATCGCTTCTAGCTATTAACAATTTTACTCTCACAGTCAGCGTTGAAACCAAGTATGGCTTATTCCTGCCTCTTCTGGACTGAATAAAAAGTTAAGAGGCCTAATCACTGCAAAATTAAAATACCGCTAATTATGTGATATCTTCAAATAGATAAAAGATAATCGAAATGTGGAACAAGAGCGCGCTAGACAATATTATTTTGCATGAGGTACCGTTATCCAGTGGCATATTTTATGGGCAACCAAGGCTACCAGCTATAGCCGTGCAACATTAATAAAGAAAGTTAATATAACACGTATAAATTAATTTAAGATAATACTTTTACAATTTATTATCTTCTTTTCATGGTACTAGTTTCTCTATATTTTCTCAAACGTGAATACGTACTAAGGGAGTCGTTAACGCTTAGAACGCAATCTCTCTCGCTTTCGTAGACATTGATCATTTGGCAACCTCTGGGATACCGCTGTCTACTGCTGCCAGCAGAGTGAAATGTATAGCTGGTTGCGCGCCCATGTAGGTTCCTCCGTAACAGTGTGCTAGCGAGCCACGGCTGGTAACCAAGCAGGTTTCCCCTCTGTGGATTGGTTTCCGTAAGCGGAGCGAGTAAATCGAAGTTAAGAACAATGACACAACAGAAATTTTGTGGCTACCTGAGAATTTTCGGGCATCATTTCGTAGCGCTTTGCATCAAGGCAATGGAAAATTTTTGTTTTACTTTGCGATTATTGTTATTGTAGTTATAATTACTTATTGCGTTATTTGCATTGAGTTGAATCCGTTGATTTTGCGCCAACCGTTTTGAAATGAGGCCCGCAGACAGTATTATAGATTGGAGAATGTGTTATCTTCTATTACTCTGGTGAACATTGTGAGTAATATCTAGGGGGAAAATGAAATGCTAAGAAGAAAATTATCAATTTTAATTTTGTTACAAAGCAAATTGATTATAGAAAGCTTTCTTGGAAGGCTAAAATCAATACACTAATGAATTTAAGACCAAATAGCAGGGGCGCTTTAGGTTTTTAATTTTGGGTAGGTCCGCTCTTTTGCTTATGGATACATATACACATTTCATTGATTAATGACAGTAAGGAATTACCTCTACAGTAGTGGTTGATGCTATTTGTTAAATAATTATCTACCATTAATATAAATAGTGAAAAACATTATGTACTCTTTATTGTGTCTTTTAGGGTTTATACATTTTTCAAATTTTTTTGGGTAGGCCCTACCCGGCCTATCCGCTAAGCCACCACTGCCAAATAGCAAAATCACTATACATATTTCGTGATGCAAATTCATTAACGAAAAATATTGTATGAGATAACCGGGCATATTCCGAAACCATTTGCGTTGATACAACGCAAAATTTGCGATTTAGGTAGCGATCATGGACATAAAAATTACAATGACTATCTGTATTTTTGCGTTACGTTGCTATACTCAGAATTTTTGCGAAAACTGGTACGGAATGACAACCAAAATCATTAACAGAGGCGACTCCTGAGGGAAGTGACATTGGTAAAAAAAAATAACATTTTACGAATGCAATCCGCGAGAAGTTGACTGCGCAAATGTATGGTGGAATTTCTTTGACGATGGAAAACATGAATGGTCTCAAAGCAAAAGTTTAAACAAAACACACCAACCACTTTTTGACCATTGTTATGCATATTTTGTTTATTATTATTATTATTATTATTATTATTATTATTATTATTATTATTATTATTATTATTATTATTATAGTAATAATAATATACAAGGTCAGTGGTAGCCCATGCCTTCAAAGCAGTATACGCCACTGCCGTTATCACGAGTCACCTAGTAGCTTTCGGTTTCCAGCCATTTACAAACGCGAAAATATATGCCGGTTTTCTAAATGGCTGGAAATCGAAAGCAGATAAGTGAGTTGTGATAACGGTATCTCATGTAAAATAATATTGTCTAGCGAGCTCTTGTTCCACTTTTTGATTATCTTTTTTTTTCTATTTGAAGATATCGCGTATTTACTGTAAAATTAGCGGTACTTTAATTTCGCCGTGATAAGGCTTCTTAAGAAAGAATTTAGTGCCTGTTCTTAGAACGCTAAATCGATTCCAAAAATGAAATGGGAAGTTGTGATGGCTTGTAATACTTTCTGTTTTAATAGAGAGTTAAGGATGGAGATAAAAAGTATTCCTGGGCTGCTTAATTGATAGTAGAAAATCACTCCTTGTGGCACTGATTTAACATGTTCATAGAAACCAATACGCTAAGAAAAGCCGACATGGCTACTGAAAATGAGAATCTTCCAGTTTAACATTCGATCTAACGTTCCATCCGTTTAACGTTCGTTCAATTTAACGTTAACGTTGTAGTAACAGAGACAACTTGCAAACCGCTTCCTGTAAGCTTGCGTTTGAAAGTCGGTAAGCTTGCATCCGGCTTGATTGGAAAGGTTGCAAGCATGCCGCAAGCTGAATACCAGTAACGAAGTTACATGGGGCCAATCTGGCATTCAGTGTTCCATGCAAGCTTGATGCAAGTATTTTACGCTGGCTGAAAGTCAATAGCCAATGAACGACCAGTGATACTATGACGCTCTGCAAAGGATCTAAAGCATCGCTTGCAAGTACAACAAAAGGCAGATTGTATGAAAGCAAGCGTTGAAAGTGGGAGCGTAGAAAGCCAAAAGCCAAGCACGCGCCGAAAGCTTTCTTGCTACTTGAGATGAGAGGATGACCAAAGCAAGTCAATGAGATGGTGGAATGAGAATGTGGGAGCAAAGAAAGTACCCGAGAAAACCCACGGACACGATGTTGTCCACCACAAACTTACTTGGCCCGAGATCAAACTACGGACCCTACGACACCAGAGACATGGCTTACTGATAGCAGTTCGCAGTCCCAGAATCGTGCGTTGTAGTTTAGGTATGCATTTTCCTTTATTCTCTTAATATGAAAAGCTCAATTAGCACTAAAGTATGTGTGCGGCAGAAATGCGGCATCTGAAACGCAAATCTGAAAGGGTTCTAAGAAAACACACTTACCACCACCACCACACATATATATATATCCGAAATCAAAAAATAAGACGAAAACATGTTTCTTGATTTGTGCCTATTCTTTGGTTACTTAGTTTCATAATTCTTTTCGAAGTGTAACTGAGACGGAGGCTATTAAACTCAAGGACTTAAAGCTATCAATTACAATCCCTTTAATTTTCTTGTCAGTTTAATGCCCCAACTAAGTCTTGGGAAGAAGAAGAAGAAAGAAAAAAGGCGAAGGAACAGCTTGGAAATAATTGCGTCAATTACACATTATTATTATTATTTGCTTTCTTTCTTTCTTTTTCAGTTCCTACTCCAATGTTTTTTTGATTGTAGGTTATATGGTCAATGAAAAATTATTTTACGTCACAGCGGAGAGGAAATGAAGGACTACGTAAAGCAAAACACAATTTGAATCTTAGCCTTGTGCGTGTATTAATGCATTATGAGTAATGTCTTTTTTTTTTTTAATCAAAAATATCCAATATATTTCAATCAAAAAGTTATTGTACGCCTTATATCTGCAGAACTACATACAGTGTAGCCAAATCCAAACTATCGCTTAACTCAGTATGATGTACTTATTCCGTAGAAAATGCTATAACTCGATTTAGGGGCCATACATAAATGTTGTGTCCCCTAATCCAAAAACTAATTATTGGCCAAGATCGGAATCGTTTGATCCATTTTTAGATCCCCTAAAATTCTTGCTATTATTATTATTTTACGGAAAGGAAAGGAAAGGAAAACGAAAGAAAGGAAAGGAAACGAAAGGATAGGAAAGCAAAAGAAAGGAAAGGAAAAGAAAGGAAATGCATGGAGAGAAAGGAAAGGAAAATAAAAGAAAGGAAAGGAAATGAAGGGAAAGAACTGAAAGGAAAAGAAAAGAAAGGAACGGAAAGGAAAAGAAAAGAAAGGAAAGGAAAAGAAAGGAAATGATACATAAAGATATGAAAGGAAACGTAAAAATAGGAAAGCAAAAAACGGAATGAAAAGAAAAGGAAAGAAAGGAAAAGAAAAGAAGAGAAAGGAATTGAAAAGAAACAAAAGAAAGGAAGGAAGTGAAAGGATAGAAAAGGGAAAGGAAGGAAATGAAACGAAAGGAAAAGAAAGGAAAGGAAAAGAAAAGAAAGGAAAGGAAAGGAAAGCAAAATGAAGGAAAGGAAAAGAAAGGAAATGCATGGAGAGAAAGGAAAGGAAAATAAAAGAAAGGAAGGGAAAGAAATGAAAGAAAAAGAAAAGAAAGGAATGGAAAGGAAAAGAAAAGAAAGAAAAGGAAAGGAAAAGAAAGGAAAGGAGACGGTGACTCAGTGGTGCTATCAATGCAAAACGAACAAAATATTAGCAGCAGTTTCGATTTTGTATGCTACAATACGATCTTTATTGTGCTAGGTTCTCCGTAAGCCATCGTCTTGCTGTATGCTATAGGTTAAAATCATCTATATATTAAAATGCTAGGTTTAAATGTTTGTCTCCAACGAAAAGTTTATATGTTTGTCTATAATCCATTCAAGAATGAGATCTCGAAAACCAAGAGTGAAAACGTGCTGCCAAATTTTGTGTAGATTTCCCAATTTTCATTCAAATTTAAAAAAAAAAAAACTTTTTTAAAAAACTTTTCTATTAAATTTAACCGTCTTTTTTACCCTATTAGTTTAATATTTCCACTATGACGTTAAGGTTGATACCCTTGTGAAAGGCAACCAGTAGAGGAGCTACGTATAGCGGGTTGATGCACATTTCAGGCGCTTTGCTTTAATCTGAATGACAAAACCTATTACAAGATGGCAACTTTGAAGGCTTGTAGACCCACAATGAGGCGTACTCGGATATGGAATTATAACATTTGGTATCATCTATTACTTATCGAAATTTGCCACAAACTCACCTTAACATTTTATATATTAAAATTCTACATTTATATCTTGGTCTATAGAATTTATTCCCTTTTAGAGACTTCCTGTCCTTTACTTGTATCCGTAAAGGAACTTGCACAGATACAGTGAGAAGTGGGAAGGAGATTCACGCTCATATTAGAACTATGAGCTGTGTATATAGAGGAGGTTCAGCTAGTCTATATATGAAAATGCTAGAAAAGTTTCTGTGTTTGTGGACGTTTATGTCTTTGTGGTCAATCCTTTCGACAGTTAGTTCTCGGGAACCATAGGTTCTAGAAAGATGCCGTTTTCATTGATCGATACAAATTTTATGTAAATTGTTCAGTTCTAATTGAATATTTCCTTTTTAAAAAAATGGACGTTATTTGTTTGTTATATTTTTAGGGAAACACTGGAAGTGTTGAAAGTTTTAAAATGTAAAGCATCATATCCTACGAGTTATGCATTCCTACACCTTAGAATAGTATACGGGGTAGTATATCTCTCAGGCGTTTGTTTCATGGTCAAATGATAATGAAAAATGAATAATAACCTTTTCTCCAGTCTAAAATGAATCTATTGTTTGCAGCGTTTTGCTCAATGAATACCATATATCACTGACATTATAATTAATTGTGTGTGTAATATATTTGCTTATTACATACTGAATTCAAGAAGAAAGAAAACAGTGATCATACATGAATTAGAAAGTCCAACCGAAAGTAGGCTCAAATCTTGCGAACGGTGCGAGATATTCAAAAATTATCGAAAAAATCTCTCCTTTATGGTACCCCTTACCGTTTTTTATCTAATCATCTTTCACTTGTGTTTGTAAAGGGACATGTACAGATATTGTGAGGGACGACAAGAAGATTCATGCTCATATGTGAATGATGTGCTGTGTAGAGATCGCAGGTTCAGTTAGTAATTAGTTAAAAGTTCTCATTATTTACAATTATATCTAAGCCCTTTTTCACACGCAGCCACTGACGAGGAAACGGTCTTAAGTGTAAACAACCGATTTGGCTGGGATCGCGATATGTGTTACGGGAGACCAAAGTAGGAGACACGTATTTTGGTGTTTGGGCCCATACGTAGAAATTTCCGAAATACGGGGCCCCAAAGTGGCCCTACATGCTATAACTAGGAAGCGAATGACATTACTTGTACACAACCGATTTGGCTGGGGTCCGGATATGTGTTACGGGAGAACGAAGTAGGAGACACGTATTTTGGCGTTTGGGCCCATACGCAGAAATTTCCGTAATACGGGGCCCCAAAGTGGCCCTACATGCTATAACTAGGAAGCGAATGACGTTACTTGTACACAACCGGTTTGGCTGAGATCCTGATATGGCTATTATAAGCCCAAGTCGAAGACACATAGTTTATCTTCCGACAAAACCTGACAGGGCGGCAAACTTTACTTCCGCAACTGTGCCCGGTTTCCTGACAGCACACGCCGTATCGATTAAATATTAATGTTTACTCTCTTGCACAAAAGTGTACCGCCCGGTATCCACACATCATAGCGATAGAAATGCGAGCGAAAAACGCAAACATTCTTTCGCTCCGTTGACACCCTCGCGGTCAGCAGATCCCCCTCGACGGCTCGTTCCAGCTGAACATCTGTTCAGAATTGCATGGGTACCACATACGCCAACTTCATGGCCTTATTGAAAATCTACCATTCGGCATTCGACATTCCTGTACATTCGACATTCCTTTTTGTGGGACCTAACAACAAACATAAGTCTCACACCTTTGGATATATTATAACATATTCCAACCCAGGCCAACATTCTGTACCAGTAACGTCATTCGCTTCTTAGTTATAGCGTGTAGGGCCTTTTTGAGGCCCCGTATTTCGGAAATTTCTGCGTATGGGCCCAAACGCCAAAATACATGTCTCCTACTTTGGTCTCCCGTAACACATATCCGGACCCCAGCCAAATCGATTGTATACAAGTAACGTCATTCGCTTCCTAGTTATAGCATGTAGGGCTACTTTGCTGCCCCGTATTTCGGAAATTTCTGCGTATGGGCCCAAACGCCAAAATGCGTGTCTCCTACTTTGGTCTTCCGTAACACATATCCGAACCCCAGCAAAATCAGTTGTGTACAAATAACGCCATTCCCTTTCTAGTTATAGCATATAGAACCACTTTGGGGTCCCGTGTTTCGGAAATTTCTGCGTATGGACCCAAACGCCAAAATACGTGTCTCTTACTTTGGTCTTCCGTAACACATATCCGGACCCCAGCCAAATCGGTTGAGTAAAAGTAACATCATTCGCTTCCTAGTTATAGCATGTAGGGCAATTTTGGGGCCCCGTACTTCGGAAATTTCTGCGTATGGGCCCAAACGCCAAAATACGTGTCTCCTATTTTGGTCACCCGTAACACATATCCAGACCCCAGCCAAATCGGTTGTGTAAAAGTAACATCATTCGCTTCCTAGTTATAGCATGTAGGGCCACTTTGGGGCCCCGTACTTCGGAAATTTCTGCGTATGGGCCCAAACGCCAAAATACGTGTCTCCTACTTTGGTCTCCCGTAACACATATCCGGACCCCAGCCAAATCGGTTGTGTACAAGTAACGTCATTCGCTTCCTAGTTATAGCATGTAGAGCCACTTTGGGTTCAGTATTTCGGAAATTTCTGCGTATGGACCCAAACGCCAGAATACGTGTCTCCTACTTTGGTCTCCCGTAACACATATGCGGACCCCAGTCAAATCGGTTGTTTACACTTAAGACCGTTTCCTCGTGAGTTGCGCCACCGATAGCGTCACTAGTATGGATAGAAATATAAACTAAGCAAGTGATAACAAACACTGACACCTTTTTTCTTCCTTTTTTTAATCTTTCAACACCCACGTATTTTTTCTGTAGTAGGACGGGGTTGCCAGATCACAAGAAATATATAACACTAGGTACTAGTAGGCTATATTAGACGTAGATCCCTGGCTTTAATTCAAACCACAGTAGGAAAGCACGGTGGCTCAGTGGTAGAGCATTTACCTTTGGTGCGTGGCGGCAACTGCAGTGTCCCCGTACGAAAGCTTCCATTTAAGACAATGCTTCTTCACGAGTGGCGGATACTAAGAGTTGCTCGAGACGGTTGCCCTTGTCTCGATCAATCGATGTTTGTCTCGAGAGCTAAATCTCGATCTCGTCTTGATACTTTCTGAATAAATTGCGTTGAATGAAAAATGTATAAGTAGTAACTTGTAGTAACCATCTAGTAACTTGCCGTTTGCTCTTTTTAGTTTTTCACTTTGTTCTTAATGAGAAGATTACTGTAAACCTCATACCTTTTTTACAGCTAAAACACTAACTATTGTAGTTTTTGTCTGTGCGTTCCCGGGTTCAATCCTCAGTGGATGTATTAAGTTTTTAATAAAACTCGAATAGTAATCAACATTCCATTTTAAGCAACAGATTCCTGTCTCCTATAGCCTCAGTACTGGCTATATACACTTAATACCCTAAACAACCGCAACACTGTTTTATGTTCCCTTCCTGTTGTATTGGTGTTATTTATTTCCATATACTAGATAACGGAGTTCGATAGCAGCAAGAATGCATTTAAATGAACCGAAATTCATTTTTTTTAAATATTTGTTATTTATTTTTTGTTACATTCTTTTTTAACTGCTAGGAAATCAGTGACTCAGTGGTAGAGCGGCCAATTACGTTTGTGGTGGACAACATCGTGTCCTGGGATTTCTCGAGTTCCCGTTTCCTCCCACTTTCTCATTCCACCAACTCTTCCCGGCGAAATTAAAATACCGCTAATTTTACAGTCATTATGTGATATCTTCAAATAGATAAACAGATAATTGAAATATGGAACAAGAGCGCCATAGACAATATTATTTTTGCGTGAGGTACCGTTATCACAAGTCACCAAGTGGCTTTCCGTTTTCACCTGTTTAGAAACGCGAAAATAAATGCCGATTTATCAAAATAGGCTCGAAATCGAAAGCAGACAAGTGAGTCGTGATAACGGTTTCTCATGTAAAATAATATTGTCTAGGGCGCTCTTGTTCCACATTTCGATTATCTTTTATCTATTTGAAGATATCACATAATTACTGTAAAATTAGCGGTATTTTAATTTCGCCGGGATGAAGACTCTTAGCTTAAAGGGAAGATTCATACTGACGTCAAACTGAAAATTTACATTTTATTTCTTTGACCGCTGTATTCACAAGAAACCACGCTCATGATTTTAACACATATTTTAAATTGCTACTTGTAAATTACTATTACAAAAAGTTTTGTTTAAAATGGATGAAATGCTTAATTTATCGCTTTTCATCTCCAAGTTTAACTCACACTTTATAGCACAGGCTTTCTGCGTTTCTATCCTGAACTTATTCGCCTAGTATAATAGTACAGCACTTATCTATGCTATGCATGGCGAAACGAATTGGAGTCAAACTCCTGTGTTGCTCGTAGTTCGGATCCCACTTTTAAGTGCATTCTGTTTCTCATACTAGTTCATAAGTTTGTAATGTATTATGTTACCATCAAAAGTATTCTTCCATTATTGGCAGGTTCTTGTCGCAACTGAGCAGCTTCCATGCTCCACGGTCTTCCGCTAAACTCTTCGTCTTTACGTACGACTTTCCTGTTTAGATATCGTCCATTAATTAGTCTCTTTCATCCCCTCCCTTTCTTTCCTGCCACCGTATTCTCTAGCACGTCTCTCATTACACTGTTCCTTCTTAGCTAATGTCCCAACCACTTTCTCGTTCTCTTCTATAGGTAAATGTTTTGACTTTCTTTTTGCAAAAATAAAATGAAATGAAATTTTAAAGTTTTACGTCCCACGTTTATGCTGGCTAGGCTAAAGGAAACGGTGATGATGAGTAATGAGTGGAAAATGGTGGAATAAAGAAAGTGGGAGGAAACGGGAGAACTCCAAGGAAACACACGCACACGGTGTTTGTTCACCACAAAGTTCACTTGGCGGGAGCAGGGTTTGAACCCAGAACCCCATGCACCAGAGGTGAACGACTTTCTTCTTGCATATAACAATATGAATAGTTCCAATTGTTGTATACTTTCGTGTTTGAAGTGGAGCAAAATGGATATGCTCATTTTATATAAAGTCATAAAGAAAGCATACTTTATGTAAGAGAAAAAAGTCTAATTATCCAACTTAGAATACTTTGATTGAATTAAGCACTTAAACCCTTATTTTCTTTTTCTTTCAACATTAGTTGGTTTCTTTATTATCTACGCAAAGTACATTTTTCTTTAAAACTGCAAAAATCTGTGTCAACACTGACAGTGTATTTCAGTTTATTTTTAAATGTGTAACAAGGAAGATCATTTTACTTCAGTATTAACTCAATATAGCGAATGAGTCACTTCAAGTTAAAACAAAAAAGCTAGTTTTACATTTTTTACTTTAGTTCTGTGATTCCGGGTATCATAATTAAACAGACTGTTAAATTGATTCGAAGTATAGCGTTCTTTCCGAGCGCTAAAGCTACCTATGAAGCGTGGATTTAAAGAATGGATGGGAAGAGATTGAATTAAAAAAACATGTGAGTTTTAACAAAAAAAAAAAAAATCGAAGCTGGGTCTGGAGCATCGTAGATACGTACATTAATCTCACGTCCACTGGGAAGGACTGACCGGGCTAAGGCGCTCCAGAGGGACTCACTAATCTGTCATTTAGTTGACTACTTCAGGTAGAAGGTAATCTTACATTTAGTTAAAATAAAAATAACATTGGATAATTTAGAAAAATATAAATTAAAATGAATTTTGGTATTTTGTCTTGTATGTATGTTTTAGGATTGGGTAATTAATATGGGACTTCCGAAGCGAAACATCAAAAGAATCTAATGACCGTGTCTATAGCGAAAACTTCTAGTCACGACCTCTCTTCAGTTTTTTTAGGAATAGGGAAAGAAAGAGTGAGAAGAAAGAAAGTAGGGGAAAAGAAGGAAAAGGAGAAGAAAAGAAGAAAGGAAGAAGGAACTAGAGATGGAGGATTACTGGATAATGATGGGAATATGGTAAAGGAACTTGAATAGTTATTGAAAAAGGTGATTCATACCCAAATTTTGCTATTTAAGAATCAACTCTGAAGTGATCCTAAAGAGACACATGTTCCCTCATACTGCCCTGACCTGGATCCAGGCAACTGCAGAAGTGGGAGTTGCTCTGACCCGGTCCAGATGACGAGAAGTTTTAATTTAATAGTTTGTCTGTTATTTCTAAACGTTAAATAATCTTTATCCTAATTTCCATAGTGGAAATCGAACACACATTTGAATTAGCCGAGGAAAAAAGTCTAAGTGACGTACATACTTTCCACAAATATAAGTTTTCGAGATTCCTGAAAAAACTGCCGTTATTAAAGCTCATCCTGTTATTTTGGCTTTCCTCCCAAAGCCGATTTAGAGTAATTTAGAGTTAGATATTTCTCATGACTTCAGTCATGCACCAATACAAGTAGTATACTATTACACACCTATTATAAATACTATCGTAGTAAATCAATATTAAATGCTACCACTTAAAAGTAAATTTGTCATTCACTCACGCACACACATATATACAGGACAATGTATTGCTATAGGAGAATCAGTTTAAAAGAAACCATCATCTAACTACAATTTGTGAACATTTATTACATCTATTGAAAAATCAAACACAAAATGTTATGAACATGCAAATAAGTATGCATATAAATGTATCATTCCACATATAATATTGAATTACAGCAATGTAGATACATATATTTGTTAGTAACAGATAGACTAAAAACAATATTTAAATGTTGATAAAATAACATGTAAATCTTTCTACAATATTACATAAAAACACTCAAAATAGTGGTTAGAATGAGTCTCTATCTCATATAAAAAAAAGTAAAAGAAAGAAAAAAAGTAATCCAATGAGTCCTCGCTTGTACTTTCAGACAATCTGTGAAGTCACACGTATTATCAAAGCACCCTTTTGGTGTCCTGCATTTAACTTCATTTTATTTAAATATACACACATAAAATCATGTTTATGAATTGTAAACGACACATATTCAGTCTATAGACGTATTTGTCTATACATTTTTCAATTTCCTGGATTAAGAGAACAAAGTTTTGCCATTAATACCACGGTGATTACGTCACTTATCGGGTCATTTCAGTTAATAACTCGTTCATTGATCAGCTCTAAATCACTGTTGCCTTATATCACATGGCGTACACATTTGTAGTTATATTCTTCCAACGTATAGCAAAACGATAATTTTCTAAGTCCAAAGGGATTTCTCTTTTGTATCAAGAACTTGCTTACTGAGGTGGAACACTGTTCAGATTTGAGGATTTGTATATAATGGATAAAATTAAAACGTAGTGGTACAAAAGAATTTCAGGTTTATAAAATTGAGGGTAGATTTGCTAATAGATTAGGGTTACGATTAGACCTGCCTCAATTTCATGCTACATGCAGTTAGGATAATAACAGATGTTAATAGTTACATATATTACTTAATAATATCACAGAACTTGAAGGAAATTATCTAACATGCGACGGTATTTTAAAACTTACATTTTATATTCGTCGGATATTTCTAAACTATGGCAACCAACGACCGTTCGGGGTAGGTACCAAGACCCTTTAGATATATTTGTTTACTCAATTCAACATTATACATTTTACTTTAATATCATATTTATATTCCACACGTATTTATATCTTAACATGCATATACTCAATAATTATTTAATCTTTCAAATTAATAACCCCGACAAATAAATTTTTCCAGGTTGCAACTCTTCACTTAAGAAAATTTGGGATTAAAGGAAGGGGCGAGGGGGGCGATTGCCCCCCCCCTCCCAAGAGCCCTCTAAAACATTAAAATTACACACACTGTCGCTTGTAGCTTACCGCCACACGAACGAAAGTTTGGGATCGTTCTTGCGTTATTTCAAAAGAGGGTTAATTCTTTAAATTCTATTTACAAATTGTCTGTATCCAATATGCCGCGTTTACGCTAACACGACAACTCGAGTCATAATATCAGATAAATCTCATGAAGAAGGACGGTGTTACTTGAGGCCACAATATCTGGAAAACTATCCATGGCTGGTTCTTTCCCGTAAGGAGAAGGATCTTTTTTGTAAATATTGCTCACTTTTTGCAACGTTTTTTTTTTTTTTGGGGGGGGGGGGCTATCGAAGAAACGTGCCTCTCCAAACTCTTGGGACTAAACCTTTGAAGAAATTCGCTACTTTCTACGGTATTTTAGAAACTCACAACAATACACAATATCGCATTAACGCTCTTGAGGTCGGAAAAGCGTTTTTGAAAAAGTACTGGGAACCAGTGAAATCAGTCGAGAATCAAATCAACTCGTCAAGAAAACAAGTCATCCAATATCGCGACAAACTGAAATTAATATTGGGAAATGTGATATTCCTTGGAAGGCAAGGCATTGCTTTTCAAGGGCACATGGACAAGGGCCCCGATTTCTCAGTAAATTTGGGGGGCCATTCATATGCAGAAGGTATATATATATATATGAGGATTTTAAGACAAATTGCATTCAAATTATGTCAAATATTGTATATTCATAAATACAATAGGGGGCCCACATGAGATTTGGGGGCCCGGGCCCCCCATGATCGGCGTCCTTACACAGGGACGATGCTTGTGCGGATAATTGGATCTCAGATGGTGACAGTGCAGAAACTAAGTTCAACGAGAGCAATTTTCGAGAATTGATCGAATTTAGAATGGCTCGTAGTAACAATCTCTTAAAGAATCACTGGAAGAAAGCATCGAAAAGAACCATTTTTGCCAATAAAACTACACAAAATGCCCTCATTGAGGGTTGGGGATGAGAAATCACGTCTGTAAAATTGTCAATCGGGTGCGAGAGGATCAGCTTTATTCTATTACGTTTGATGAGATTGCGGTCTTTTCGCACACATCTCAGCTGTCATTGATTCTAATGTACGAACACATGGGTGAAATAAGAGAAGACTGCTTTGGTTTCATTGATCCTCGACCAGCAGACCTGAAAGGTGAGGACATTGGTTCGAGCTCGCAATCCCAAGACGCAGAACCGTCCGAACTCTCACTGACTGGAGGGAAAATTGGAGAAATTGTTCTATCTTTGCTACGAGACTTCTCACTCGACCCGAAAAACTGCGTTGGTATTGGTACAGATGGTTGCGCCGTCACGACCTCTCAAAGTCGCCAGGCAATGCAGGAGATCCAGAAGGAGGTTTCAAACGCGCTGCACTGTTCATATTGCATTCACAGCCTCAACTTGTCTATCTTCAGGTCGTCGTCAGTACAGTGCATGAGGAACTGTCTGGGAACAACGAAAGAGATCATTGCGTTTTTCACAGCATCGTCAAAACGTAATACTGTACTTAAGCTTACGGTTAGTGGCCAATTGGAGACATTGTGTGAAACGAGGTGGGTTGAACGGAACGACGGCACAATTTCACGTAAAATTTCAATAAATAAGTGAGGTGCTACAGTGTGTTCCAAGTAGTCCGAGTTAGATACAGCAGCCAAAGTATGGGCACTTTCTTCTGCCATGCACGACAGCGAGTTTATCGTAACTATTATGTGTCTTCAGGGTGTTCTCACGATAACTCTCCCCTCAATCGACTTTTGCAGAGGACAAATTTAGACATGAATGCAACGTCAGATGCCATTCAGGACACTATCGCAGCATTATACAAGAAGCGTTCAGACAGCAAAGAATTCAAGGCAACTTTCGAAGCAATATCCAGAATGGCTGCTAGTGTCGACGTGCAGATTCAAACTCCTCATCTCACCCAAAGACAAACACATCGTACTCACTTCAGGGCAGATGACACATCTTACTACTGAAGAACTGTTTACATTCCGTTGATAGAGTCGGCTGTAGAAGACCTCAAAACTCGTCTTGCGCAGGAAGTTTTAAATGTATACGGACTCAACATTCTATTGCCAACACGCACAACTGACTAAACTCTGAGCAACAACTTCCGCGTTCTAGCAGAAAGATTTTACAAAACTATCGGAACTCAAGAAAAATGCTGTTTTCCCTCTTTAGTTCTGAATTTGCAATCTGCACTTCTAAACGGAAGAGAATTAAAGAAGAAGGTGGAACTCTATCACGGACTGTGTTGGAGGCCTTCCCACCAGCGACGAAGATCTTCACGTGACTAGCTATTCGAAAACTGCTGCGCATACTTGTAACCCTGTGGTACGGATTCCACGTTAATCAGTAGGTCTCATATAGCCTCGCTGCTGAAAGGGACGTTTAACTCAACATCAACTCAACTTGTAACCCTGAATTCGAGCGTGGCCAGTGCAGAACGATCTTAATCCACATTGCACCGACTGAAAACGTAGTTGCGATCTCGTTCTGGCGAAAAGCGACTGAATGGACTAGCACTTTTAAATGTCATAGGGACATTGTCGTAGATCGCGACAATATTATATCGACAGATACGCTTTGGGTGGTGTTCGCCTAAAAGCGTGTTTTGCGTTGTAACTTGTAAGTTCTTTTTGTCCTTTTGTTTAATTCATTTTACTAGAATACAGAAACATTATGAGCATTCTAAGAAATGTTTAACCTGATATTTTTCTAGAGAAATATTTACTAAAGCATAGCCACGACCAGGTCTGTAGATAGAATATATTTTCGGGGGAGGGGGCATTGTGGTGAAAATTCCGTGAATTTCGGAGAACATATTCCGCTCTACAATAAAGAGCCCTCCCCAAGACGTTTGGTTTAATCCGCCAATAAAGGCAGGCACGTAAACTCAGGATATATATATAAATATATTACTCTAAAAATGTTAATAATACTTTTGGGCCCAAACAACTACAACATTCACCTTTATAGTAACAAATGGAAACGAAAGTAGAAATGACTAATAGTCTAACGGAGAATACCAAACGAATAATGATAAAAGAAACGAAAGCAAAATTTAATCTATACTGAACTATCGCTCGCTATCGCAGTGGGTCAAAATGTGATGGAAAACGGTCCCTTGATATTCAACATCAACGAATACCTCCACGAATCGTGTCTCGCGACATGTCAGTCAGAAATTCAAGTTCAAATGATATATGTTAAATGGTTGATATTTGTCAAGTTCACAACTGGGGGAAAGGTTGAAAAATAAAAGAATCTTGAAGAAGAGAATAGTGAGATAGATAGAGAAGAGAAAAGAAAAAAGCGGCGCACCAAAGGAATAAGCTAGGACACTAAAACTACAAAGATAAGTAGTCAAATTTAGACATATAACAATGCACAGCCAAATACACTTTCATATGCTGAAAAACAGGCGGCCTACTAAACACGTAGCCTCAATATATATCCCCAAGTGCAAGACAAATCTATGCCCGAATAAGATTTTCACAAAAACAAGGGCTTTATGGAAATATTACGCGCGGTAGCCGGTCAATACCATTGGTGACCCCGGCCCTACCGGAAGGTCAGTATGGTCTCTAATTTAGAATTCCTAATAAAAAATATCCTACCCCTCAGAAACTAAGAAGAGTTACGAGTAAAGTATGGAAAAATTAAACTAAAGTCAATAAATAGAAAAATTCGAACATGGGTTTGCCAAAATTAAAAAGTAAATGAAATAAATTTTGCACTAGTAGGTTATCTGACAAATCTTTACTATTATAGTTGCTCCCAGTCCTCAAGATTCGCTACATCGTGAGGCGTCAACTGATTTCAAACACTATATACTAGAAATAAAAGAAATGAAAATTTATGGACATTGGGGTTTTGGGACGTTCTGGTACGGTAATACGAGATTCTACTGTAATAAATTTACTAGGTTATTCAATCCTATCCATTTCGTCACCGCTGCGAACAGTAATGAACTTGGCTTAAACAGGTGGCGTGGAAAAAAATTTCAGAGTTGCAGAGTCGTATCGCAAATGTAAGATGAATGCATATATTTAAACTGTACTAATTCTGCAAACAGCTATTCTGTTATGTGATTACTTGAAACTAACTGGAATCACTTGCTACATGACCACCATTCGCATCGTCTGACCAGATTAGCAGTTAGTATATATGGTTGCTAATATAGATCGAGCCACGAAGTGAAAATACAATTCATCATTTTCACATAACACACTGTCCTCACACAAAATTCTGATGTAATGGTCAGTGTACTAAATATCTATTATTATTTATATATAATCAATGTCTTGTGGCAAAATTCACAACTGGGCACACATATGCACGGGTGTCCTATTATTTATTCACACTCACTACAATATATATTATCACTATCTTTATTCATTTTTATTTATTCTCATTTATAACAAACTTCTTTATAGACACCCTATTCCATCATTCTGCCCTAAACGGTTTAAAGCAGTCTCAATATATATATATATATATATATATATATATATATATATATATATATATATATATATATATATATATATATATATATATATATAGTGAAACCTGTGTTCAGCGGAATCGAGCGGGACTCACTAAAATTTCCGTTAAAGCCAGGTTTCCGCTTAATAGAGGTAGACCTTTCCTTTTAAAAAATACATGCTTACAGGGGACAAAGCATGCAAAATATATTGCAGTACGTGCCGTGTTCAATTACAGTACTTCTTTGTTCTACGAGATAATACACAGAAGAAATAAAATAAAATAAATGCAAAATATGATATGCACACGTTTTCTTTAATTTTTCCCATTAGTCAAGCAGGGTTTTCTGTATATGTTACTGCTTGGCTGCTCGACTTTCCGCACATCCTTTAACCTGAGAAACTATACTAAGTAAATGAAAATCATTTTTTCGTAAGGCAAATTGTTGCAGTTCCTTTAAACTTCTGACGTTCGGAGAGCATCTTGATACGTCTTTATTCTACACTGTTCTTCGAACTGTATTCCACCACCTTGTCTTCCCCTTTCCGACTTTCCGTATGATTCTTAAGTTGCGGGAATTAAGGACAGATTGTGCAGGGGTGAATATGAATAGTGGTTGGGGAAGGTAAACACTGTCCGGAAAGACGTAAGAGAACGAACACTTTATTGCAGACAGTGTAATGTATATGTTTACAATCTCACAGAATGTCTAAACATTTTCTGAACGCTGTAGTCCTGAACTCAGAATTTTCCGTTAAAGGTTTATTTTGCTTTCCGTTGTCCGCATAACACAGTTTCCGTTTAATGAAGGGACTTTTACATGTTTTGTAATCCAAAATTCAAGAGACCGAGAAATATTTCCGTTTAAGACAGTTTTCCGTTTAATAAAGGGTCCGTTAAAGACAGGTTTTACTGTATATATATATATATATATATATATATATATATTCAAATCAACAAGTCACTACAGTACACTGTTCAATAAACGAGAATTTGTATGAACTGATACTAAACTCTTTCAGAGCAAACTACAGTATATTTCACTTCACAGCTTCATATTATTTTGTACAATGAAAATTCAACATGATTAACTATCCTCTTAACTAAATGCAATTATATTTTTTTGAAAGTGTCAACTATGCGATCATTCACCGAACGTAATGAAGAGAGAGAATTTGAAACTTCAGCCCGACAACAGAATAATGTCATGTAGACAGACTTCAGTTTAATGATAAACGTAAAGTTTAATTTTGTTAATAATTCGATTTCCGGACTATATAAAGTGTTGGGCTTTTCAGAGAAGCTAAATTATAATGTTATTCGTATACATCTCTATTCATATGAACCAGAACTAATATTTATTCATCAATAATTACAAAAGAAGGATAATTTTCAAGTTGACTAGATCCTTAAGTTTCTGAGTAACAAAACACTAGCAGAGAGTAGTTCTCAGACCGACATGAGAGGGCATTAATAGTATGAAAACAAACTTTGCACTATTAAACACGCTTTGTACTCTATCATCGTTAACTATAAGCAATATAATATGTAGTTACGGTACGGAATTACTATGAATTTGAATTGCGAATTAATTTACCCATTTAAACTGACAAAAGAGATGAAACATTACATGAAATACACTGTCCGTAAATAAATAAATCATCCTTTCACTCACACATTACTTCTACTATCTACGTACTCAATTACACATACATGCTGAAAATCACTTGAAACCAAGAATTAATACACTGCACTCCAAATCCTGTCCATCACTATCTATATGCACCAACATGACATCCCTGAGTTAAACTTTCTATTTTGCTGCTTTCAGTCTATCTTATGATATAATTTCGATATTCTTTGGGACTCCTTGAGCTTCTGAGTGTTTATTTAATTATTTTTTTCGCATCTTTACCTGAATTTTGCAGCATCTCCCATCAAAATATCCAAATTTTTCAAGAGCCGAATTAAGGTGGTGTGGCTTCAAACTCGTCCCAGGTAGAAAAACATGGAGACGCGCCATAATACTAAGGCGTCAGAAATAAATCCAATCAGAGCAAAGAATTTTGGCGGCGGAAAATATAAAACGAATGAAAAATAGTAAAAACTGGATGAAACCGGATTTTGGGAGGATATGGACATCTTAGAGGGACGAAGGGGGTCTAAATTATTCTGTCAAATATCAGATTAGTGGACAATTTCAGGAATTTCTGTCCAATTGCCGACCCATGTTTTCGTATCGTATTAAAATATATAATTTCAATACTCATCCATTTGAAATGCCCATATACAGAGTTTACAATGAAATAATATACAAATAAAGAAATTATTCCCCAAAATATAATTCTTCCTAGATTATTCCGAAGCTCCCAGATTAATTTTAGTTTGAATAAAGAACAACTGAATTTACTACATAGACCGAAAATTATGTATTAAACCCTACAGTACACGGTACATTCGGAAAGTATTGGGTCCCAAACAAAAATTTCATTACCTTGACTGTAATGGCACATTACAAGGAAATGTTTACGTATAGGTGGTATAGGTAAATATACATATATACTGTTTCCGAATTATGTGGAAAGCATTCCTACCACTTCCGGTTTGAAAACGTATCCTACTCATGAACGCACTCCACTGCTAACTTCTGTCACTTTACATCCTCGCCCAAATTGATGGCAACTTATTACGTCGTTTTTTGAAATTTTATTGTCTCTACTGGCGGATCTAGGCCAGAGCGGGGGGCCTAGGCCCCCAAGTTTTTTCAGTGACAAAATAATTTAAACTATTATTTATATATATTTGAAAATTTATATATACCTATCATAGTCTGGGTACTAACTGCTCCCCCCCCAGTTTTTAACTTCTAGATCCGCCACTGATTGTCTCCCGAACAGATAGAGAAAGTAAATATGAACAGGAGTCCTGGTTGGTAAACTAAACACTTTAGATACTGGTAGAGCTTTCACTTCTGGTGCGAAGGGTTCTTAATTCGCTATATGGCTATCGAGAGACAAACGGACATGATCCTTCTTGAATACTTTTATTAGCTACTTCATTTCTCGATATCCATTATCACTTTTGCTCTTCTGCCTATCGAGAGACAAACGGACGACAGGACCGCTTTTTAAGACTTCTATTATACTTACATATAGCATAGTTTGGAAGTCTAAAAAAAAAAAAAAAAAAAAAAAAAAAAAAAAAAAAAAAAAACCTGAATTAATCCAAACTTTCCGCAGTTCTGGTTCCAAACTCTGGTAGAAAAACCTGAAATCAGTACTCACTTGAATGAGAAGCATTTTTATGTTTAGAAATGGTACCAAAGCACGCATTTCTGTTATTTAATATTTCAATTTGAATTCATAAGCAAAGAAATACGAGAGGTGGTATTCAGGTACTCTTTTATTACAAGGAAGCCTTCTCATATTAATTCAAAGAGGGCGCTCTATGGACTGAATTGCGTTTCATTCCATCATTCTGGAATTTGATCTCCTTCTTTTGTCTTCCTCATATGCGTAAATTTGACTGCTTACGTCATAACATATAATTTCTCCGTATGTACGCAATATGCTGTTGTTCATTCTCACATACCTCGAATATTTTCTTGATTACAATCGTGTATGGTACTGAGTTCTTCATTTTGATATTCTTCTTCACATGTTCTATATTTCGGTTTAAAAAAGAGAAATTTATTTCTCTAGCAGCACACTTCGTTGGCGCTTCGTAGGTTAATGGTCGGCTTCAAAGTGTAGTTGATCAACCAACTATTCGCCATAATTTTTCCAACAATTTCGACCGACCTCTCACTGCTAATCACGATTACGAGGTTAACCCCAAAAGTAAAAATTATTATTTTTCTTTTACGTTTTAGAAATACAGAGAAACGTTTACCGTCAATAATATATATATACATCATTTTAAAACTTGTACATTTGTCTACTTTTTCTAGATAATATCATTTCTGTCTATGCATTCGTGTAGACGTTACGGCAGTCTTTGTATATCCCATGTCATACCAGCTCGCCGCCAAGTGTTTAAGGGAACAGACTACTAAATATTTTTCAAAAGCTAATAATTTTTCTTTTGCCAGTTTTTCGTAAGTGAAAAGAGATAATGAAATGTAAGTTACCTCAATAATAGATAATGTTATTCTACACCCGAAAACACTAATCGGAAGAATTTTCAGTGTTGCCATCCGTAGAAATTAAAGTGTGACCAGAATTTGAATTAAACAAAAATCTAGGTTAAGGCAACGACTGGAAAAATGAACTCAGCGGTAATTGGTGACTTATTATGCTGTCTGTGTTCCTTGTTAACTACTTTTTAAATAATATTTGTATTTATTCTGTAATAACTTACATACGTTATTACAAAATAAATAAGTTATTATAAAATAAATAGAAATATTATTTAAAAAGTAGTTAACAAGAAACACAGACGGCATGATAAGTCATCAATTACCGTTGAGTTCATTTTTCTGGTCGTTGCTTTAACCTAGATTTTTGGGCAATTCAAATTCTGGTCACATTGTAATTTCTATGGATGGTAACACTGAAAATTCTTCCGATTCGTATTTTCGGGTGTAGAATAACATTATCTATCATTGAGATAAGTTACATTTCATTATCTCTTTTCATTTACGAAAAACTGGCAAAAGAAAAATTATTAGCTTTTGAAAAATATTTAGTAGTCTGCCCCCTTAAGAAAGCGTTTGTTTGTTTCTAATGCAGACAAGTCCATCAAAAAGGAAAAAAAATTGTGTCAAAGTTTAGCTATAATAATTTTTGTCTTATTTATAAGTATTAGAACTTATTTTTTAAGGAAGTTGGCTTGTCCGTCCATCTGTCCGGAAGACATAAACATCTCAAGACATTCTTGGTGCATCACCATCAATTTTAGCCAGGATGTAGAGAATCAGAAATTATTATTTGAGTTCGCTGATGGAGGTGATCAATCTATCGAAAATTGTTGAAAAGAAGCATTTCCGGTTTTAAGAGCCTGACCTA
The DNA here is from genome assembly GCF_964235325.1 of Thermobia domestica. Taxonomy (NCBI): domain Eukaryota; kingdom Metazoa; phylum Arthropoda; class Insecta; order Zygentoma; family Lepismatidae; genus Thermobia; species Thermobia domestica. Next base: position 314,690,939 of record NC_137457.1, on the reverse strand, counting down.
CTAAAAAATAATATAAAATTTACCATTTTTCTTTTGCTTGTTTATTCATAAGTGAAAGGAGATAATGAAATGCAACTTACCACAATCACAGATCATGTTATTCTACAACAAAAAATATGAACCTGAAGGATTTTCAGTGTTGCCAGAAGAAACAACGCCCCTAAAATCCAAGTTAAGGCAACGACTAGAGGAATGATCTCAACTGCATTTGGTTACGTATCATGTAGTTTTGGTTTCCTGTGAACTACTTTCTAAATAACATTATTATTTAGTTTTAATAACTGTATGTTAAAAGTACGTATTTTGTTTATTACAAACCAAATACAACTATTAGTTAAAAAGTAGTTCACAGGAAGCAAAAACAACATGATACGTAACCAAATACAGTTGAGTTCGTTCCTCTACTCCCTGGCTTACCGGTTACCTGCCGAATTAGGAAGGAAGTAAATATCTAACAAAAGGATTCTTTTCAAAAAAAATCTTAAAAGTGTTTCAACTACAAAATGTTTTAGCTAAAATAAATGATTCAACCCTTCTTCATCATAAAAGGCTAACTCTCGTCCATATCGTCAGTTTACAACCTCTCAACAGGATTTCTAAGAGCATATTCCCAATTGGGAACACTGGCAGGTAAACGGTTAACTTAGATTTTAGAGACGTTGTTATTCTGACAACACTGTAATTTGTATGGATGGCAACACTGAACATTCTTCAGGTTCATATTTTCTGTTGTAAATAACATTATCTATGATTTTGGTAAGTTACATTTCATTATCTCCTTTCACTTATGAAAAACAAGTAAAAGAAAAATGTTAAATTTTGTATTTTTTAGCAAGGCAGGCTCTTAACGTTGATTACTATATAGCAAAAACGGGGATATATAGCGACAAGCTTTACTGCAATTGATCAAGCATCCAAACAATACATTTAATCTCCATCTTTAAGTTTCTTCTGAAACCGGAAATGATACAAATCCACTCCATTTTCCGATTTCAATATTCATCTTCATCTACATAGAGCAAAAAAGGATGAAAGAAAATGACAAGTGGTTTCTTTAATCGATTTAGCGTTCTAAGAATAAATACCACCTTCTTTCTTAACCATCTATTCAAACCGGAAGTGGCAGAAATCAACCACTTCCGGTTTCAACGTTGATTACTGTAGAGTGAAAACGATAATGCAATATGTAGCAAGAAGTTGTTTTCTACAATCAGTTAAATGTCCCAAGAATATATTCCATCTCTATATAGAAATCAACTCCTTCTACCTGTTTCAATAGTAATTGGAAAAAAATATCACGCTACACAGACAAAAATCCGTTCTCCGGACAGCGGTATATTCTACAAATATACGATATCCTCTTGTTTACTATAGAAATCAGTACGGAGCATACGTTATCCGTATGCTACATAGGCACTGCCCTTAGGTGTTACATCATGCCGTTGCAGGATGTCTGACATCTAACAGTTTTCCGTATATCACATACATATACTTATGTTACCTTCGTCAGCTGTATGTTATATACGTCCATTTATATGTAAGATCCTGACCGCCTACGTTGTTTCATACAGAAAGTACGTATACATGGAGCACATATACAAAAAGTATAAAACATGCGTTTTCAGTTATACGTCTGCTGTACGTTAAGTCCAAAAACTACAAGAATTACGCATGTAACCTATCTTTTTAAGTACGCCACCTACAATTTTTTTTTCGCAGTGTATCAGTGGCTTATTTAGGGAGCTATCGGGCTCAAGTCCCCGCCCCCCTCTCCGAAACAAATTTGTTGGTTTTTCGCATTCCGCGTATAATAATAATCCTCCTTGCCATTTCTAACAATTTCAATGACTTTCCATTTTCTTATGCTCTTTGTTGAGAATTAATATTGTCTATTTGTCAAATTGCATTCCATTTAATAAGTGCGCACTTTTTCTCTTTCTGTAGTCTATTCTACTCTTCTGTTTCTTTTTCTTAATTGTTACTTTCTTTTTCTCCTATCATACTTTCGACCGTTGTTAGTTGTGATTCAAGTCGGCCGTCGTCAGTAACTCGAAAATTAAGAGGAGCTGATAAGCGAAACTGGTGTTCCACACTAACTTGCACGGATATCAACATAACGGGACTTAAGTTATTATAACAAAGGAATATTTACATCGTTTAGTTATAAAGAAAGGTAAATGTTTGAATTAAAGAAAATCAAGAGGGGGAATAAGTAGCCCGGGAAATTAGGCCAAGAGGATGCTTCTTTTTTCTTCTATAAATAAAATATAAGATTATATTCATTGCTATATTTTTGTGTATCACAGTGGCGTATTTAGGGGGTGGCTATCGGTCTCAATCCCCCCCCCAAATAAATTTGTTATATTCACAACTTCATTAAAATTTGTCGACACCCAAAAGGAAAAATATAAGTGCTTATACTCGTATTGTGCATAGCCCTCCCTGAAACAAATTCCTAAATACGCCACTGGTGTATCATATCAAACAACATTCACTAGTCTGCAATTCTTGCCACTAAAACTGCAATCAGCATTTTTCACCTTCAACTTGTCTCAACATTTTCTTTCAGGTAAGAACGTACAAAGATACAACTGAATATTTCCATTTAAAAAAAAAAAATGAAATCGGTTAAGTTGAAATGAAATTACAATTATTAAACGCGTGTTTGCAGGAGCGTGATTTCAGATTTGCGTAGGGAGGGGGGGGGGTTGGTAAGATTCTCCACCGACATATGAGTTCCACTTTTTTTTCCTAGTATATTAGTAGACAATCGATTAAAATATATTTAATTCTCAAACTCAGGTGGGCAATTGCCCCCCCCCTGTTCCCCCGTGATGTACATTGTCCTTCCTGAAACAAAATCCTAAATACGCTACTGCATATTATACAAACCGAATTCCTCCTTATAGTGAACACGTGGCACTGTTCTTTTTTCTTTTTTTTTCCTTGAAGCGAAACAGAAAAGAGATATGAATTTAAATAAACCCTCGAAAATATCTCTCATGAAACGACATTGATTTTCAATCTTGCCTTCCTGTTCGGAATCCTAGTATTAATACATGCAGGAGCGTCGTGCAAGTAAATTGCCCCTTGAATGAGGGTTATAGTTTACTTTGTTTTCTATTACATTTGCATATTTTAAAAGAAAAACGTACATAATATGGTCAACCGATATTCGAAAGCTATAAAAACAGCTTCTTTCTTTCTTTCTTGTAATTCATAGTTGCATATGTTGGAAGGATATGGAATACTTTGGTATTATAAATTGGAAATCTATGACGTCATCGGAAGCCAAATTGGCTCTTTGCAGGGACATGGGTTTAGAAGTAAATGCAGAGAAAACTAAATACATGGAAGTGCGTCGGGACCGGAATAAAACAAATTATGGATGCGTTAAAATATTAAATAAAATACTTTTGATAAAGTGGATACTTTCAAATATCTAAGGTCAATATTAACAGAGGAAAATCATATTCACGGAGAAATTAAATATCGACTGAAAGCAGGGAATTCATGTTACTATTCGGTTCAAAATCTCTTGTCGTCGCGAATTCTGTCGAAGAATTTGAAGCTTAAAATATACAAAACGATAATCATGCCTGTTGTTCTGTATGGCTGCGAAACATGGTCACTTACTCTAAGGGAAGAACATAGACTGAAAGCATTTGAGAATAAGATCCTGAGACGAATATTCGGACCCAAGAGGAACGGGAATGGAGAATGGCGGAAACTTCATAACGAGGAACTACATAATTTATACGGTTCTCAAACATTGTTAGAGTCATCAAGTCTAGGAGGCTTAGGTGGGCAGGTCAAGTAGCTAGAATGGAAGAAAGTAGAACGCTTTCAAAGTCTTGACTGGAAGACCAATCGGAAAACGACCATTAGGAAGACCTAGGCGCAGATGGAAGGACAATATTAAGATGGATCTCGCAGAGATATGAATACAAAGTAGAAACTGGATCCAATTAGCTAAGGATAGAAGTCAGTGGAGAGCTTTTGTGAACGCGGCATTGAACCTCCGGGTTCCATAGGCCATAGAGTAAGTTAGTTAGAGTTAGTTAATAAATAGCCCTACATGGGAGCTCAAGCTTCCATAAACTTACTTTCAGGCGGCTCTTAAGAGAAGTCCTAAGGGTGGAATAAAAGTAATTTCGTCAGTTCATGTTAATGGATGAAAACTTGCCTAATGTATTAATTCTTATATCGGACAGAGAGCACGATAGCTTAGTGGTAGACCACGTATCTCTGGTGCGTGTGGTCCCTGTTTCGATCCTCTGAAGTTAATGAGCCACTGAAGTAAAGTGATGTTACAGTTATGGTAAAGTACAACCACAAATTGGAGTTTCCGGGTTAGTTTCTTAACATAATATTGTATACATTTTTTTGAAAGTATATACCTCTGCATTTACCGCTCGGTGTATATCTTGCATTCAGTTATTTTTCTAGTTTCATTCAAAGAGACCTCCCACTTTTTATTTTCAACTGTGTAATTCAAATTAGATCCTCCAAAAGGCTCTAGAAATATCACTCTTATCATCCTCGTGTTAGTTTTCTCAGTTACACAACCACGAAAGTGCCTTCACTTAGTCCAGTATCTGAAGGAACGGTACCAGAATTAAATTCATTGTCTTACTTTTTCTCAGAATCTGAAAAGGCATTTATCCCAGACAGCAATTTAAACTTGCTGCAAGTTGCCACAAACTTGCTGTCGCAAGGTCAATTAGCTTGCCGCAAGCTATACTATGCAAGCCAATTAGCTTGCCGCAAGCTTGGGGCAAGCTAGTTAGTTACATCTGGGCAAGGCTTGGGGCAAGCTTGTATTCACAAGTTAAACGCAAGTCAAATTATCTCAAACGCAAGCCAATTATAAGCGTATTCTCATCAATTGCAAGCTTTAATAAGCTTATTGCAAGCGAAACACACGCTAAACAAGTTATATGGAAGCTTGCAGTAAGAGAATTTAGATAAAACAGTATGAAATCCGTATAATTTAACCGTCTGACTAAATCTATGCTACAATATATTGTTCCCTCAACTTCCCAATTATTGAAGCAAATGCACAACCGTGAAACCACCCGTCTCCGAGGCCGCTTCTGCAGAACATCAAAATAAGCATAATTGTTACGTTTTAGTTCTGAGAAGCAACGCGCCGTTGCTTCTTACAAATATCTAATATATTACTATATTAGCCGCGAGTACTTGAAATTTCTACCTTTTTATATAAAAACGCAGAAAAATGTTTATACTTTAAACACAGCGTTCAGATAAAGTTTATACTGTAAGTCAAACTTGAAGTTTATATTAAAATATCTCCAAGAGTTCTGTATTCTTTCGCGAAATAAGTAGGCTCAAACCTGCTGCCATCTATGTTCATATTTATGATTTATACATAAATACTATAATTCGTTATGCCTCATGATTACCGAAATATGAGGAAATAAAGAGCGACATTATAGGTACGTGGGACTAGAGTACTAGAGTATTAGACGACACAATTAAAAAAATATTTGTTTTCCTTTATTCAAGCTGAATGCTAACAAGACGCTAACAACGCGAACACTACCTTGTCGCAGAAAGTTAAGAGGTCAGAGTCACGTGGTTTTTGAGAACAACTGAAAATCGAACGCGCGCTGGCTTTTTACTTCAATCTAAAGAAAAGCGTCTCGCAAGTGAAGCGTGGGTTGCCCGCACTACAGCTTGCGCTAAGCAGAAATAAGCTTTTGTGTATAAGCCAAAGCGAAATAAAATGAAATAAAAGCGACAGGCAAGCTTGCGGTAAGCAAACATGCTGTCTGGGATGAGATTCAAGGCCGAAACATTTCTGATTGAAAAACTATAGAAACAAGAAGAGTGTTGGTTAGTGAAGAAAACTGAATTGTTTCTACACTAAAGGAGATTTTCGTCATTGTTGTATTTATTTATGTGTTGAGATAAAGAAAGCAATTCGGTTCCCTTTCGTTAAATTTGGTGTTAAGGTGGATCACCATCCGGAAGTAAATACGTATTTTAGCTCATTCTCTTAACTACCGCACAATGAAACATTACATATTATAAATATTGTACTACAAGATAGAGTTATGTTTCTGCTACAACACAAGACACTGATTCATTTGGTCGTGTCTTCTAATATCATAAAAGGTAACAAATAAAAGAAAAGATTTGATTCATTTTACAATGAGCACACAAGATGGCACTTGCTGTTAGATCTTACTAAAAGTGCTCAGTTTTATGAAATGTTTATTTGTATGTGTAAAGTATTTTAAAGTAACAATCTTATTACGAAGCAGATATATTATTTGACCGTTTTTCGTGTTATGTTTTACATTTTATTTAAATATTAATTTACATTTAAGGAAATAGATTTTGAGAAGAAACTTGGGCAGAAAGCCATAATGCATTGTTGCCAAATATGTACGTTGACTGTAGTACTCACAATAAGAAAATTCCTGGATTCTAGCGTTGCAATTCAAGAAGCGGAACTTAGCTCTGAATTGCGGTAAGAATCGAAACCTAATTTCCCCAGTAAGTATCTAAGCAGAATTCCATTATTACTTCCTTTATATCTGGCATCAGTAAACACTCGACACTATCTGGCAACGCCGCACTATTCAAGCAGCGTTTAGCATAGTATCGAGAACACCTGGTGATCCACCTTAAAAGTGTAACGTCTTCAGTCTTCAAGAAAACTATAAGTGGAATTATACCTTGAGTTTGTGTAAACATGCCTAATTTGGGAAAGTGAAAATTTAATATATTCCCATTTATTTTATACTTTTCAAAACATATTTTACCTTTAACAAAAATGTTCATAGAGTTAATACAAAACAAGAAAGTGACATGTTTCTGACGCATCTAAGACATGCTAATATAAGAAAAACGGTGTGTATGAGCGTATTAGATTGTTTAATAAACTCCCTATGTACTTAAAGAATATGACTAATGTTACAGCTTTTCGTAAGAAGTTATTTAACCTATTTGCTGTAAAGAGCTATTATACTAGTAAGAAATATTTAAATGATTCATTAAAAGAAGAATTAGTAACAGAAACTAAATCCTTAGTACATGCCAGGTGGTATAAACGGTTTCCTAATTAACATGTAAATGATTATGTTTATATATTTAATATCACCTGTTTTATGGTTTTATATTTTAGTTGCGTTGAGTTGATTTTGAGTTTAACGTCCCTTTCAGCAAGCGAGGCTGTATGAGACGGGAACTATTGATTAAGTGGAATCCGAACATGAGCTCCCACCGGGAATCGAACCCGGGTCTCCCGCGCCAAATGCTTGTGTGCTAACTGCTTAGCCACGAAGGAGCTCGGTTTTATATTTTAGTAAGAAGTGTAAGTGAAATATTATGTACAGGGTGTTTGAAAATGAATTCTCTAGTTTTAAGTATAAATTTAATTGGAAAATGAATGAAAACTTACATCAATGAGTACATATCATGAAAGAGAATTCCTTCAAGTTTTGTTTAATGTTGGTAGACTTCAACGTGGGATTCATTTGTGGCCCTGCACACGTCGAGACGATATTCCACTTCTCGCCACATATTCACCAACATTTCAGGTGTAACTGTCCCAACCGCCGCGACAATTCTTTCCCGTAAATGATTGATGTATCTGATCTTTTCACTGTACACAACATTTTTTATGTTGCCCCAAACGAAAAAGTCGAATGGAGTTAAGTCTGGGCTTCGTGGTGACCAAGATATTGGGCCAGCCCTCCCTACCCACCTTCTTGGAAAGCGAGCGCCAAGAGCCGCATGCCCATGGTTACTGTAATAAGGTACTTTGGGGAAAGACGTACTCTGTCAACATGTCATAGTAAACGTTCCCATTTATTGTTTTTTCTACAAAAATGAAAGGACCAATCACACGATCTTTCATCAAAGTGCACCAGACATTAAGTTTGGGAGAGTCACGTTGATGCTGAATAACTTCATGTGGACGCTCTGCCCCTCAAATTCTGCAGTTATGACGATTAACTGTTCCACTGACATGAAATGTAGCCTCATCAGAAAAGAGAATATATATATATATTTTTTTTTAAATGACATCATCATCAATTCTATGCAGAAAGTCAGCAGCAAACTCATACCTCTCGATTTTATCAGTAGGTTTAATTTCATGTAACAACAGTTGCAATTTGTAGGCCCGCAACTTAAGTCTCTTGCGCATAACATCATACACAGTACCTTTAGGGACTCCTAATTGTAGAAAATATTTGTCAAAGAATTGAAACACGTTGGATTTTATCCAAAATGAAAAGAAAGCAAACAAAAATAGGAAACATTTTGCAATAGTAAAGAACAGTAACAACTGAAAAAGTAATACAAAACTGCACATAAAATGTTCAATTTATAATTTTGCTTTTCTTGTTTAGAATCTAAATAACTCAGTGTGCTACACTATCAATGTTTCTATTTTATAGTTGTTTGTGTTATTGTGTTTTCAATCCGAATAATTGAGTACCTATATCAGACTAGTTCTCAGGAAGAAAAAGGTATATACAGTAGGACGTCGATAATCCGAACGCGGTCCCTAAAGCTTTTTTACATTTTTTGTCCTTCGTCGTGTGGTCAGTGTTTTTAAAAAAGCTCATTCATATGTAATTGTTTGTCATACATAATTTTATTTTCCCTTAGACCCATACAAGTTAAGTTTTAAGTGTGAGTAACAAGAACAGTGTAATTTAGAGTACGAGCAGGTTCTTCAGAAAAATTAAATGTAAGTAGCCTCACGTACGGTATTGTACTTACTGTATGTACTGTATAACCACTGTATCGATAAAAGAGCATGCCGTACAGTATATTTAAGCCTAAATGGCATTTTCTTGGTCATTTTAGAAAATCCAAACTCCCTGTGGTTCGAATTAGTTCGGATTTTCGACTTGTACATAACTGTAGTTTTTTTACTAGTACTGTATATTGTTATGATTACTCTCTATACATTATTTAAAAATAGCTGTTGTGTCATTGTCTGTTAGAATTTTACAATCAAGTAATATTACTAGAAATACCTATTCTGAAAATATTTATTTTCTGTAAGTTGGCCACCTGTCTAAATTGGCCACTTTTCAATGGAACTGGTGGTTGTCGACATAAAGAGGTTTCACTGTAGTTTCGTCTGCCATCCCAGATTGATTTACTCGTTGTGTCTTTTTTTCTTCAAATAATAGGATCTAATCTAGGCTATTATGTTAGTGAAAAATAAACACACCTGCAGAGGAAAGATGATAATCCTTTTTTATATATATAGAATTCTATATCCAGTATAAATCTCAATAGGCTATATCAATTTGCAATTCCAGTGCACCTAGCTCTTTTATCTTTATTTCTTGTTTTTCTTTTTACATCTGTTATTTTATTTTTTTATTTTATTTTATTTATTTATTTATTTTTTTTTTTTTACAAAACAAACTTATTTCCACCTTCAATGATAAGGAACTTGTTTGCGACAAAGACAAGACTAGTTTTCATATCAAAATTGTGATAATTAACTAAATGGAACAGGTGTTCGCTACTGTTGGAGAATTAAGTTCTTGTATTTGGCAACAAACAAGCAATTCATGCTGGAATTTGACTATTTGCTTTATCGCTGTTCATGTGACCTTGAACTAATGTGACCTAAACATGATCTATGAATGTAGTATTCAAATAGAAGGTCAGCTTAGTAAATTTAACTACCATCATCATGAAGTCTCTTTCCAACGAGAAATACTTACTTTAGGTGAGCGTCAGTTACCCGTTTTGCTGGGTTAAAATAGGAAAAATTAGAAAAAATGTTTTGTTAGTCAGTCACTTTTTACTATGCAGCCCAGCCTTCCTCAACTGGTGAGGCCGAATTTGGATTTAAACGACATCAGAAGTGTCACTGTTCATCTCAACGACCCCGAAAACTATGTATTCGACACTAATATACGTCATTCTCGATCATTTATATATATATATATATATATATATATATATATATATATATATATATATATATATATATATATATATATATATATGCCCCCTCCCCTAAGTTGCACCGTCAAAGTGAAATGATAAAAACCATCCCAGGCCCGAACCTCACCTATTTTGAAAATTTGATCGAGATCAGTCGGGTAGTGCAAAAGTTATTAAGTAACAAACATAGTCACCTTCATTTTTATTTACATACAGGGGGAGGATCCAAGACGGACTTCTGGGGGGAGGGGCTGTGGGTTGTAATACTGCTACTTAGAGATACTTTTAAGAGCTCCAAACTATGGGATGTTTTTTTTTATATGTATAAAATAAGAAAGTTTCCTCTTCTGGGGGGGGGGCAATCGCTCCGATCGCCCCCTGGATCAGCCACTGGATAGATAATATAGTTGTCAGATTTTGCCCACCCCGTACAAATGCATGTGTTGCACTATGGTAGAGGCGTCCCTGCTCATGATTCTAGATATTCAATATTCGAGTAATTCCAATGGTGATTTCAGATTCCCTCTAGAGAACTTTCATCACTCCCTGAAACCATTATTGTGAAGAACCTTTTCATACAAATCCATCTCCTGAGTTGAAGTACTGTTCAACTGTAGTACGTTATTGGAAGGCTTGATGTATGCGTGCTGCCATCTTTTAGAGAGTCTCAGAATTACGTTCTGATTCTTTTTTCCATTTATCCATTTATTTTTTTTTTTTTAACTTGTTTTCTCTCTCGGTTTTCCTCCTTGCTTGCCAAGAGGAAAAAGTCGCCGAGATATTTTAGTTCTTATAGTATACCCCAGGGTTCATTACGTTACCATCCACCTTATGACATTGGCGTATCTTCGACGAAGAAGTTATATTTATGAAGAGGAAAACAAAGTTTCAAACTCGTGATGGTTTCCGTGGGAAAAAGTTACGAGACCAGGTTTCTATGCGAAGTAATATTAGTTACGAAGAAGCAAGAGATTTGTGGCATCTCACAAAATCCCAACATGGGGATTTTGAGTGACTAAATATCGACGAAATTTTCTTTCTTTCTTTTACTTTTTCTTGCTTTCTTTATTTGTTACTTTTCAGTCTTTTTCTTTCTATTTAGCTGTACGTATATTGAGAATAAATATTGCCAACACTAGAAAGTTTTCTACTTTTAAAAAACATCCATTTGAACTTTGGTCTTCAGATTAACACTTTAAAGTCCTAGCTATGTAAAGGATATTTACTGAACACAGAAGTCTCTACTCAGAGGCGGGCCCAGAAGGTAAAAACTGAGGGCAATCAAAACCAGAGGTATATCATGACTTTACTATAAACTTTCAAAAATATATAGGTTCAATTATTTTTGTCACTCAAAAGCTGAGGGGGCAGGAACCCCTGACCCCGAAATAGATCCATCTCCGTCTCTACTACCTTGGAAACCGTATACAACAGAAATCTACACACCATATTGTATGTCTCTAAACCAGGGATGAATTCATCGGGTTGTCCAGGGAAAATCCCCCCCGAAGAAAATTCACCCCCCCCCCGGAGAAACTCAAAATTTCAATCACAAACTGTAGATATTACTTCACCCAAACTTTCCTCCACCACGAGAAGTACACATCCCCCCCGGGTGAAAATGTCTTAATTCAACACTGCTATAACCTTAAGGAATTCTGAGATATGGACATATCTTGGGCAGTGGCGGATCTAGCCCGGAGCTGGGGTGGGGGTCAAGCAACCTCCAATTTTCTGAGTAATAAAAATAATTTAAGCTATTATTTATATATTACTGAAAGCTTATAGTAAAGATGATATATTTGTCATAATCTAGGTTCTGACGGCCAACCCTCGCTCAAGTTATTATCGTCTAGATCCGCTTCTGATTTTGGGCTTCGTTAAATTTAGAAACGTGAAATTTGGTTGAATTGGGATTTTTCGTTTGAAAATAAACTCTGCTAAATCAGTTAAAAAAAAGAAGTCACACGAACTTTGAATTTCGTCCGGTAGATGTCAGTCACGGAAGCTACGAGATATGTAACTTCTAGTATTCTACAATTATACTCCTTTTGTTTCAACAGTATAGAAAATGAAGGATATGAATAGCCGCCGTTAAAATCACCGTTACAAGGGAATATATTTAACGAACTTAGTCAATTAATGCCTGAACGAGTGACAGTGACTTTCGTTTGTTCGTTACAGCAAACAAAAATTCTCTTCAGAAAGGGAATTTTTGAATTTTGTTTCTTGCAATAGATAGGTAGAGCAATTCGGCGAGGTTCGTTAATGGTGGCAATCTGTTAACACTTTAACGGGTAACGATAACTCGTTTGTCCGTTACAGCAAACAAAAATTGTTGGCAGAAAGAGAATTCTTTAATTCTGTTTCTTGAAATATATAACTAGAGCTATTATCTCCGCGGATTTCGTTAATGGTGTCAATCCGTTAACGCTTTAACGGGTAACGGTGAATTTCGTTTGTCCGTTACAGCAAACAAAAATTTTTGACAGAAAAGATTTTTAAATTCTGTTTCTAGCAATAGATAACTAAGGCTATTATCTCGGTGGAGTTCGTTAATGGTGTCAATCCGTTAACATTTTAACGGGTAACCGTGACATCCGTTTGTCCGTTACAGAAAAAAATGAGAAAGATTTTTTTGAATTCTGTCCTTTGTAATAGATAACTAGAAAAATTATCTCCGCGGATTTCGTTAATGGTGTCAAACCGTTAACATTTTAACGGGTAACGGTGAATTTCGTTTGTCCGTTACAGCAAACAGAAATTTTTGACAGAAAGAAATTTTTAAATTCTGTTTCTAGCAATAGATAACTAGAGTTATTATCTCGGTGGAGTTCGTTAATGGTGTTATTCCGTTAACACTTTAACGGGTAACCGTGACATCCGTTTGTCCGTTACAACATAAAATAAGAAAGAATTTTTTGAATTCTGTCTCTTGTAATAGATAACTAGAAAAATTATCTCCGCGGATTTCGTTAATGGTATCAATCCGTTAACTCTTTAACGGGTAACCTCGACTTTCGTTTGTTCGTTACAGCAAACAAAAATTTTTGACAGAAAGGAATTTTTGAGTTCTGTTTCTTGCAATAGATAGTTAGAACAATTATCTCAGCGGAGCTCGTTACTCTCCTTTCAATCCGTTATCATCTTCAAAGTAACAGTGGCATACCTCCCTCCGTTACTCCATACGATAACACTTGAACGAATGTGCATTTTGGAATTCTGCTTTTTGCAAAAGGTAGTAAAGTTATTTTGCCGTTATACGGTAGCAACGTCTTCCAGCGGTTGACATCTACTGAACAAAATTGAAACTTCTAGTGTGTGACCCAGGGGCGGATCCAGGACGGACTTCTGGGGGGGGCGGTCGGCGGTAATACTGCTACTTTTAAGAGCTCCAAACTTGTTATGGATGGGTTTATTTATATATAAAATAAGAAAGTTTCTTCTTGTGGGGGGGGGGCGATCGCCCCGATCGCCCCCCTCTGGATCCGCCCCTGGTGTGACCCTTTATACTGTGTATCAGAATTTTATAAAGGTGCTGTCATAAAAGTTTTATTTTCTTTCCAACAAACTTAAAAAATTCGTTACTGAATTCTGTGTGTGTGTGTGTATGTGTGTGCGTGTGTGTGTGTGTCTGTCTGTCTCTGTGTCTGTGTGTGTCTGTTATTTGTGAATTTTTCAATTTTGAGCCCTCCATTCGATAGACTATCAAAAATTATCTGAGAAAGTGGTGGAATTTTTCACGTCACTCTTACAGTTCCCGAGATATTGGCCAAAAAAGTTCAGATTTCGTGAGATTTGAGAAACCATATTTCGGGAACAGTTAAGTCATAGCGAGATGATATTTTGCGAATTCTTTTAATTTTGAGCCCTCCATTTTGATCATGTGTCCTTTTTCGTAAAACAATATGTCGTAGAACGTTATAACAGAACTCTTAAACAAAACATATGGAAAAAAATTTAGTACTCAAGGAAATTATAAATGGATAGATATGTTATAAGAATTGTTTAATGAGTATAATAACAGGGGCGTCATTTAGGGGAGGCAGGAGGGGGCAATTGCTCCCCCCAAGAGTTTGAGGAATACATAATACTTTAATAAATTGTCTACTAATATACTAGTACAAAACGTGAAAGTCTTATATTGGTGGTGCTCTTGCCCCCTTCAAGCGAAGTCTGAAATGACGCCCCTGTATAATAATAAAGTACATAGAATAATTGGTATAAAGCCTGTAGAATTTAATTTTTTTAAAAAAATATTTTTTAAAGTTCTTTCTGGCAATGTTCTTGGAGCATTCTCAACTGGTTATGAACTGAAATCCTTTTCGAACAATCCAACTTGATTATACTTACCAAAACTATCTGGTCACTTCTGCTTCAATTATTACGTATTCAACCTCACAGCCATTCTGTTCTTGATATACATATCTGTGGATGACGCAAGTGAACACTTTTTTTTTTTTTTTTTTTTTTAATTCAACTTCTGGCTCTTAAAAGGACTATCCCTATACAACATACACTATGCGGTAGCTTCAAGTAGGATAAGAGAAATTGAACCAGTTCACGGTGTTTGGGATAGATCGAAGTAAATCGCATTATCATGTGAAACGAAGGGTGATCGATGGAGAAACTCAAAATATGGGGAGAAGAGAAGAAAAAGAAAAACTCTATAACATACTCACAAACACACACACACACACACACACACACATACACACACACACACATAAATGTATATAATTTTCCAACGTTAAATCAAAATTGATTCTGATCCATAAGTTAAAATACAATTTTCTAAAATAAAGTACAATACTCGCTTAAGAAAATAGTAAATGATATTATTATTTTTAGTTTAATATTCCAGGATTATGCCCGTTACTCTAAGGGGGACGATGATAAAGCAAGTAGTGGAATTAAAATGAGGGAGGATGATACAAGAATTAGTGGAATGAGTGTGTGGGAGGAAACGGGAGTATCCCCAGAAAACACACCAACACGATGTTGTCCACCATAAACGAAAAAAAAATAACAGTGTAGGACAGATATAGAGGAAGATCGTTTTATTCAATTTTAATTTTGGGGTCAAAAGATCCAATATATTTCAATCAAACATTTTCTTGTACGCCTCATATCTGGAGAACTACATATAGTGTAGCCAAACCTAAACTATCGCTTAACTCAGTATGATGTGCTTATTCCGCGCAAAAAAAAAAAAAAAAAAAAAACGAAGACTCGATTTAGGGGTTGTTCAAACATTTTGTGGCCTCTGAAACAAAAACTAATTATTGGCCAAAATCGCAATATTTTGATGATTTTTGTTTTTATCATTCCTAAAATTCTTGGCCAAGATCTCAATCTTTTGATCCATTTTTCTGAATCAAACCTAAAATTCTTGTTTATTTACGCTTCAGACTTGCTTAATTTTTAAAATAAAGACAGACACGCTATCCAGGTCTAACAACAAGCATAATCACATATGGAAACGTAATTTTGTCTTCTTTCTCGACGGGTTCATTTCCTATAAAACGAAGTAATGTGCAATACGAGGGTCACTACGAAAGTTTTGAGATGTGAAATAACTTACATATTTAAAATCAATTTAACACCTACATTTTCTCAAAGTATTCACCATTACACTGTACACAATTTTGCATCCTCGAAAACCACTTTTGGAAGCACTGTTGCCAGTCTTTTTCTTCAAGTGTTGAAAGTTCATTCTCGTAAGCCAGTACAGTTTCTTCAGGGCTGCAAAATCTCTTCCCACATGCGATCTTTGATCCGGGGAACAGAAAAAAATCACACGGGGCCAGGTCAGGGCTATACGGCGGATGAGTCACAGGTTTGACCTCCGTAGATTCTAAAAACTGAATTGTGATGTTGGCCGTGTGTGCGGACGCGTTGTCATGATGAAGCAGGATCCCACGCAATCCAGTTCTTGGACGCCATTCCCGAAGCTTCTGGAACACTTTTGTTAGGCAAACAATGGTGTACCACTGAGCACTAACAGTCCTTTGTTCTTCAAGTGGAACAGTTGCAACATGGCCAGATTTGCAGAAGAAAGTTGCAACCATCTTCTTCCCCACACTTCGCGGGTCGCTTCACTTTCGTGGGTGGATTTTCGTCTGGAAAGATCCAAACTGTAGACTGGCGTTTATTTTCAGGGTCAAATTGATAGATCCAAGTCTCATCACCAGTAACAATGTCAGAGAGGCGTCGAGAATTGCCTCCATCAAATCTTGCAAGCATTTCTTCACACCATTCCACACGCATGCGCTTCTGCTGTTCAGTCAAGGTGTGAGGCACCAGACGAGATGAAACCTTCCTGAGCCGAAGATGATCATGAAGAATTTTTGTTACTGCTGGCGATCCAATGTTCACTGTAGATTTAATATCCTTGAAAGTTGTTCGAGGATTTTCTCGAATCATTTGTTTCACATCGGCAATGTTTTCATCTGACACAGCTGTTGCCGGACGTCCAGCTCTCTCTACATCTTTAAGCGATGTCCGGTCTCTTCAGTCACCAAACCACCGAAAAATTGTAGCACGGGAAGGACCAAGGTCCTCAAATGCCCCCTGCAAACGGTCAAGGCTTTGTGTCTCGTTCAAACCACTTTCGAAATCGTAAAGAATCATTGCCCAAAAATGTTCCCTTTCAAGCTCCATTCTAGACAGTCGAATACTGCTCATATCAACAAACAAGTGAAGGCGATACGGCCACGCCGATAAACGAGGCGAGTTGAAACTTGCTTCGCTTCTTCGCTCTGGATACCACTACCGAACGCAATTGTTGGAATTCAAATACTGTGCCACAACAATGCGTATCTCAAAACTTTCGTAGTGATCCTCGTAACTGATTACTTGTAAAGAACCAATGTGAAAACAACGTTAATGGGGAGATCCCCAAACTCAATAGGCTATAATGAGATCACGACAATCGATTGGATAGGAATTGACGCCATCACTGAAACAATGAGACGCATGATTAGAAGTTGTCAAAAGGATTTTGGTTGTTTGACATGTTATCCGCGGACGAACACATAACTCAGCAAAAGAAGCGCATAGCTTTCTACAGTAAGCACTTTGGCACTAAAGGCGGATTTTCATGTGTCCTTTACCTCCGTGAGTTGCGAGCGATTGTGCTAAACAGCCAATGAAATCACGCATCGGAGATGGCGCGCTACACTCGCGTCAGAGTAGAAATTTGTTCAATTCTGACGGAAGTAGCGCGCGTACACTATTGTATTCACTGACTAACATGGCGGAAGTCGCAAACTTTCTATTTTACGCATGCGCATTAGCTAGGGAGTAGTAATTTGGCGCAATACACGCACGGATGTATGAAAACGAAAATAATTTACGGTGAATACGCTACATGTGATGCTTCCGTTCTAACGCGGGCATGAAAATCCGCCTTTAATCTCGAGCTATAGACACTACAAAAGACTGTAGAAGATATAGAAGCTACAAAATACTGTAACTTCCACCGTTGTTATTCCCGGTCTGGCTCAACGTAAAGTTAATACTGTGTTCCAATTTACCGCACACCGCTGAAATTCCCCCAATCTGTTACGGCAGTATGGTTTTTTCCTATTGGCGTGACGTGACAACAGCTGAGTGCTTTCAAGGACGTAAGGTCATCAACAGCCAATCCAAACGCGGCGCTGTGTCTGACGCTATCTTCTGCTTTAAACTCAACCGCTAGAAGAGGATTCTAAAAGTGGTATAACTGTGTTCATCGGCCATTTCATCTTTCGCGGGGCAGTCCTGCTAACCATACAATAATTTATCGTGATATGCGATAATGCCCTTGCAATAGTAGATAAATATACGGTAATTTTAGAACACCCCTTTTTGTTAAGTTCTTGAATGTGCAAATAAACTGCAGATGTGCATTAAATAACTATAAAACACATACGCTGAGGTTTTAAGAGTAATTTCCGCTGAAAACAAATCAATACAGGCCGGTAGCCAGTCCAAAAATTACGGGGGGGAGGCTAAAGTCAGGGGGGCCGACCCAACCATATTATAATACATCACCATATTATAGTTCATTTGCAAGCCTGCCGTGAAAAGTTTAGGGGGGCCAGGAAAAATTTAAGGGGGCACGGTCCCCTAGACCCTCGTTGATACGGACCTGAATCAATAATGATTTGAGAATTAGCAAACAGCAATGTTGCATCCATTCTTTAAATTCAGTTATATTTACGAAAGGGTGGAAATATGAACTTGCCGGGACATTCTTAATTATACTGCTTCTTAAAATATTAATCTCAAGTGGCTTTATTTGAAACAACATTTTTTTAAAATAATTACAATCAGAAATGTTTAAAAAAGAATTATTTAGAAACTAATTAGTGATAATGGTACGGAATCCTTGAAGGCGTAGAAAACTCTCGCAATCCCTGTGCCAGAATATCATCCACTTTCGCTCTGATTGCTTGCCCACTGCGATCAAGGACGTCGAAATTTCCAGAAGGAAAGTGACTAGGGCCATTTCTTGGCTGCTTTTGAAAACATGCCCACATAGCACACGGATGTCCACGGGACGTCCGAGGCTGATCCGCAATGGACAATGGGACATCCCGGAATCATCCGAATTTGCTCCCGAAACATCCATAGGACCTCCGTGGGATATCCAGATATCCTCTAATATCCCGGAAAACGGAATATTCAACGAGACCTCAAAGGATTTTCCACTAGTAAATCGCGGGATGATGTGGTTCTCGTCTAGGTATATTCGGCGTGGGATTTCCCTAGGATCTCGTGTTCCATCCGGGACGTCCCGTGGACATCCTACGTGGAAATCTTTTAGGATGTCCCATGCGGACGTCCATGAATTACCTACTCATTGTCACAATAATCCCAGGAACTATAAGAGATAATTAGGATCAAAATGGAACGTCCTAGGAACGACGTGTGCTATGTGGAGTGGAGTATCTTGCTCATAAACAGCACAAATTTCTTCACGAACTTGAGCAGCATTTGCGCCAAATGTAGCGCAGTTTTGCGAAAAGTTCATTCATCTTTCACAACACAATAATTTACATTTGATTTTAAGAATTCCAACAGTTTTTGTACATTTTCTAGCTTTAACTCTCTGCTGTCGAATGACATTCGTTAAGCCTGACTCGCTGCCATTCATATACCCTGAAATTTGAGTTAAAAACGCCATTTTGTGCGCAAAAGACTCACTAGTTTTTAGACTGACATATTAATTCTTACATGCAGTATACATCATAGGAATATTGTATCAGCGTTAGAAGAGAAATAACAATAGATAGAATATACTAGTTAACAATGCTCTCTCTCTCTCTCTCTCTCTCTATATATATATATATATATATATATATATATATATATATATATATATATATATATATATATATATATATATATACAGGGTCCGGAAAAAAGATCTCTCGCATTTGGAGAAGGCGCTGTGTGAGTTGTGATGGGGATACGGCAGCAGAGGGAGTATCAATCAATAGCGGTATACGTGTCATTTTCAGTAGTCTCCATGGCGTGGCGCGGTGAACATCGTGCGTTTGTTATAGAGGAATATATTCGTAATGGTGGTTCTGTGATTAATACTCAGCGAGCATTTCGCATTCGGTTCGGACTTGACCGACATGATTCTGTTCCGGATAGAACAACTATTCGAGTTTAGGTATCAAGTTTTAGAGCAACAGGTTCTGCACTGAGAAACAAGTCACCTGGCCGACCTTGTTCCGTAACGACGCTGGAAAATGTGGCGCGTGTGAAAGAGTCCATCCAGTAATCTCCAAAGCGTTCAGCACTTAAATTAGTCAGCCAGGTGATTTTTTTCTCAGTGCAGAATCACTTGCTCTAAAGTTTGATACCTAAACTCGAATAGTTGTTCTATCCGGAACAGAATCACGTCGGCCAAGTTCGAACCGAATGCGAAATGCCCGCTGAGTATTAATCACAAAACCACCATTACGAACATACTTCTCCACAAGAAACGCACGATGCTCACCGCACCACGCCATTACAACATCTGAAAATGGCACGTATACGGCTACCGATCGATAGACAATTCGCCGCCATATTCCCATCACAACTCACACACCGCCCTCTCCAAATGCGGAAGGCTTTTTTTTGCCGGACCCTGTACATTAAATATAGTAGTTACTGAATATGGATGCAAACAAAATCCATTTTCAATACCACTGTAGAGCTTCGTATTTACGTATTTAGCGTTTGCACCTTTAGAGTAGAAGACCTGGGTTCGATTCCAGGCGGAAGCTCATGTGAGTTCGGATCCCACTTTAAACTCTAGATGCGCGTCTGATACAGCCTCCGTGCTGAAAGCAGGGGCGTACGCAGGAGGTGGGTCCTGGGAGTCCGGACCCCTTCCCGAAATCCCGACATTTTTGCAAATGTATTCTATTTTTAGGGGCACATATAATTTAGCCTCAAATTGTATTTGGACCTCCCCCTCCGAAACACTTTGGACCCCTCCCGATATAAATTCCTCCGTACGTCCCTGGCTGAAAAGAATGATAAACTCAATGAGGTATGCTGTCTTCCTTTTGCCTACGGAAATGCGACCAACAATAACGTTTATTTTTTAAAGTTTATTTTTAATACAATATATTAAGCTAATATGGGAAACACATAATGTACGACACGTTACACTAAAGAGGTCTTTCGTTTAATCATATAATTAATTCATCAAACAAATTGATCAGTGACAACATAGTAATATCCTGTAGGCCATCTGATTAATCATAATACCCCTCTTAGTGTTAAGTATGTACTGTGGCTGGTTACGTAGGTTTCAATGGCTAAATCCGTGAATTCCTAATCCTACTCTGTAGATTGATTGAGTTCAGAGTAACTAATATTTCATCGTAACAGAGATCAGATTTATACGTGCATATAGATACCATAAATTTCATACATATATATATATATTCTACATTCGTCATGGAGTAAAATTCTGATATTACACACATGAATTGAAACATATACTTCACGGAATGGGTGTATGCTACCAAGAATATAAGGAAACTACCGTCAATTACACGCTTCGTTGGGTTAAAATAAAAAAAAAAAAAATTAGTAGGCCTAATATGTTTCGTTAGTCAGTCACTTTTTACTATGAGAGAAACGCTCTCTGATATCGGTCATTTTCGATCGTTTTTATATATCTCCCCCTTCCCCAAGTTGCGGGGCTGAATTTGGATTTAAACGGCATCAGAAGTGTCACTGTTCATCTCAGAAACCTCGAAAATTATGGATTTGGCACTAATATTGGTCATTTTCGATCATTTATATATATATACAGTGGCGGATCCAAGGGGGCTCTAGGGGCTATAGCCCCTATAGCCCCCCCCTTGACACTCAGATATACACTGGATAAAATGGGCTTTAATCCTGCTTTACACTGGATAAAACGGCAAAATGTGGTTTAGTCCCTTCCTTAATCATATCCTGGATCCGCCCCTGTATATATATATATATATATATATATATATATATATATATATATATATATATATATATATATATATATATCCCCTTCCCCCTCCCCTAAGTTGCACTGTCAAAGTGAAGCTATAAAAAAAACCATCCGAGGCTCGAACTCCATCTGTGTTGAAAATTTGATCGAAATCGGTCGGGTGGTTCAAGAGTTATTAAGTCACAAATTCAGTCACTTCCATTTTTGTTTATTTATTTAGTTTAATAGCATTCTAAAAAGCTATAGTTGTATTTTCTTTAAATCATTATATCATTATGATATACCGATCTCAATTTCAACTAAATCCATTTTTCATATTTGTCAGCTTCTATTCACAGCAGGAGTGACCTAGAGGCGAGTTTTAGAGAGCCGCTTGAACCCATGAGAATATTTGTGAGGATATGTTTTTTTTATTATTATTATTATTATTGAAAATCATACAATAGAATTGGAGAATTGTCAATTTGGGAAGAATCAAGGTATAGTAGGGTGAAACTAGTAAATTTCAAAGGCAAAATGAGACTTTTTGACTCTGAGATGCGATTTTATAACTTTTCAGGTTGGTAACATTGACTTCACGTGCTTTTTTTTCTACTGAAATATCAGAATTATTGTAGTAAGTGGTAACACTCGCCAAAAGTGGGTGACAGAGAGTAGATTATTTCATTAGTTCAGTATCGACGAACAATAAAATGGTATGTTTAAAATATCGCACAAATGATATTAGCTCATCTTTTGGATAAAATAAAAAGAAAAAGAATATTTGGACTAGGATTAGTAATTAGACTTCTGGGCTTGCGGCCATGTTAGCCCGTCATATCTAAGAGATGACATTCCTCGGCGATTCCTCGGGGAATTGGGGAGGAAGAAAAGAATGAGAAATGAAAGATGCAGCCCGAGCCCATAATAATCTAGGTAATATATCGGCATTTGTTTGGTGCGAATGAAGAAAACCCAGAAAAATCTCTCTCAGAATGGCTGGCCTTAAAAAGTTGTTACGCTTTTTTCATGGAGTGTCCTCACTGGGAATCGAATCCGGGACCAACCACACCAAGACATTTTGAGATGTAAACAACTGGAGAGGCCACAGATGATATTAGGGATGCGTACGAGACAAGATTTTTTTGGCTGTCTCGCCTCGAAAATGTGCTGTAAAAGTGATGTCTCGACTCGAAAAATGTATATTTCTCTATTGGAAGAGCCGTGTCTCGACTCGAATTTTGTCAGAAAAATCCCGTCTCGAGTCGTCTCGTGTGCATCCCTAGATGATATAAATTCTGGACTCTCCCAGCTTAACCGTGACGTTTGAAAACAAAATTTATGACTTAACTTCAGCTTTTGTATGTCAGTAAAAATGTGTTTTCATTATCTCAAATTAAGACTTTAATCTCTATTCTTTGATATAAGTGCCTATTTGCCTACTCTTCACGTGTTAGTGCCTGAACGAACGGTGTTTAGTATCAACTTAGTGCTAAAATAATTGTGATTGCAGTTAGTTTAAACTTTAATGCTTAATTTCAGGAGAAAGATAGGGATGCATTCGAGTCGAGTCGAGTCGAGATTTAAGCCTGTCTCGACTCGTCTCGAGAAAATGTTGTCTCGACTCGTGTCTCGACTCGAAAATATGTTTCTGTCTCGACTCGTGTCTCGACTCGACAGTCTCTGTCTCGACTCGACTCGAATTCGAGTCGAGACGTCTCGAAATTCGAGTCGAGACAAAATGTACGAGTTAAAATATACGCACACATCAGCCAGACCATCATGACTACATACCTAATTGTCAGTATGTCGACTTTTGGCATGGATAAAAACGGCGACACGTCTTGGCATACACGCAATGATCCTTGATAGGTCGCTGGAGAGAGCTGGTACCACATGTGCTCACTCAGGTCACCTAATTCCCGTAAATTCCGGGAAGGGGGGCGATGTGTTCTGACGTCACGTTCAATCACATGCCACAAGGGACATCACTCAAATGTCCGGCTCCAATTTCAATGAAACTTTTTTGCTGATAGAAGGCATGTATGCATCATTACTTGTGATGACAAATTTTTGCCATGGTGCATGTTTTCTATTTTTTTTTAAATAACTTTTAGGAGTTGTGATGTGATTACGGAGCGTTAATGAAGAAAAGTGAAGAAAAACCATGTGGATACATATAAGTCCTGGGGGGAAGTCGTATGGCAGATATGACCTTGATGGCAGCCATCTTGAAATCCGCCATTTTGAATTAAGGTCAAGTTTTCAAAATGGGAATAGGGTAATATGATACATAATTTAGGGCTAGAATTTAATTAGAAAAATAATGGTGAGGTTAGTTTTAAGATACACCCATTTGGGGGAAAGTTACAGGCATATTAATTGTTTTTACTTACTGTGTGCGTAAGTCCCTTCTTACTTTCGTCTCAAGATCTGTAAATTGATCGCAACGGCAGAGCCCGGTTTCGCACTAGCGTTTAGAAATCTTTAAACTCACTTGAGGCAATATTTGTGGATTATTGTATTGTATTTTGCCTTTAATTAAATTTGAACTCACTTCATGATCTTGTGTAAAGTATCACTAAAAGAGAATTTCTGTTTTTATGGAGAACGTAAGCATGGCAATTATAAAAGGTGAGTAAGGTGCGTATGTATTTATAAGAAAGTTTATTTTACGAGTCTTTTGTGGTTCCGCCAACCTATTCTTTAGTTGTTTTTTTTTTTCAAAATACTCATATCTCATAAATAAAAGAGCTATTATAAAATCTCTTACCACTATTCTTTAATACTTATAAAATTTTATTTATTGTAAAAGCACTGGCGAGATATTTCTTATCGCCCACTAAAATTATGGTGGAGCTCCTTCGTGGCTAACGGTTAGCATACTTGCCTTTGGCGTGGGAAACCTGGGCTTGATTCCCGGTGGGAGTTCATGTGGTTCGGATTCCACGTTAATCAGTAGGTCCACGTCTCACATAGCCTCGCTGCTGAACGGGAGGTTAAACTCAGAATCAATTCAACTCAAAATTATGGTTTTGACTTTATTATGATGTTATTAGTTTAAACGCCCAACTGCCCAGTAATTATAAACATTGACTACATTATAAAATTGTAATTTGTGACGACTAAAATATCAGAAATTAAAGATTATTCTTTGGATTTTGGAACATTTTGAAAAACGTGAAAAGCTGGTACTGCACCGATACAACACGCCTTTTGGATTTGTCATAACATGTCTTACATAGCTTTGGTTCGATTCTCAACACGGACTGCAACTACCCGTTAAATTGTGCATCCGAAAGGCACTCTTTGTTAAACCTCGCTTATCACCGATCATCTTAATAATATATATAACTTCACCGCGAAGCAAATGTTGCATTTCTCTCTTTCATCCTAACACAAAACAAAACTAACCACAGCTGTGACACGAAGGAGCTATTTCGAAAATAAACAAGCTGTGCTTCATAGAGATGTGTACCAAATGATAGAAGTATAAAGTATTGTTTTCTTTCCTGTTTATTGATATCAGTTGGTGTTCTTAATGAGTTTACTCATTAGTTTAGAAAGAGTATATATGGAATTTGGACGTATGGCAAGATAGCCCCCCACTTTCGAAAATTGAAACAATGACTAGGTCACTCGTTTGTACTACGTTTGTACCGTTTGTACCGAAAAAATTTCGATTGTACCATTTTCCTTATGGGGTTACTTGAGAGGTCGACTGGGGGGGCTATCTTAGCTCCAAGATAGCCCCCCCCGTATCACAGCACAAAAATTTGAAATACACCATTCCAAAGCAAATCGTTTGTACCGTTTGTACCGAAAAAAGTTTTGTTTGTACCCTGATAGTTTTCGAGAAACAGGGGATGATATTTTGGGCGGGGGCCCCCCTGCTGTGTAACGACCTTAGGTAAACAACGGCTATCTTTGGTCCGCTACCTCCTTTTGTTAGCCGACATGAGATGGGTTACTTTTTTTTCTGGAAGAAAATGAAGAAATAATTATCCAGTACATTTACGTTTTGTCAGGCACACAGGCGCAGTCTGTACTTGTTTCCTAACGAATTTTAGCAACATAACATAAATGAAACATATGTACCAGAAAATAGAGGCAGTACAAAGGGAAATTTTCATCTGTGACACATTTGATTAGAAATATAGTTAGATGTCACGTGCAAGCACTCTAAACATGTCCTATCCTGTAATTCTATTCGTATGTTTATGTAGGTGAGACTGAGAACTCAAGAAACAATAATAACTGGTTTTCCTCAAGGGGAAAAATCTAAATGTGAAGGGGTGTTACACTGGGACTTTAATTGCGTCCTTTGTACAAGATTAACAAGTAATAGCAATTTTTTAATTTATTTTAGTTCTTGGGGAGAGGAAGATGGAAGCGAACCCTCGTAAGGACCTCTGCAAGGAAACATGAATACTATCCGCCACTGTTTGTTACATTACACAAAATAGTTATATATATATATATATATATATATATATATATATATTGAGTTTTAGTCAGGGTTTTCATTCTGCAGGAGAGGGGGAGATAGTAATACCTGACGAACATTTTCTATTCTCAGAGTGTTGCAATGATAGCATTTCCTCCATTATAACTTGGCCAAGCTAGTTGCATTATATGTAAGGATTAAGTTAGCCTAAAAAGCTTAAATTTCTATGGCTGTTTTACTCTGTACCCATGTTTCTCATTTTCGGTCTACGGGACTCTGTGTCCGGAAATTTTCGATGGCTTCCAAGTCGGAAAATAAGTGTATCAAAGGCATATATATTATATCTATGGTTATATGAGGCATGGATCTACAGTTTAAAGTGGGATACCGGTAACAACTTCATGAGCTTCCACCGTAAATCGAACCAGAGTCTCCCGCGATCAAGGCGTATGTGTTAACCATACAGCCACGAGGAAATTCACATAAGCACACACACACATATATATTGTTGAGTTGATTTTGACTTTACCGTCTCTTTCAGCAGCGAGGATATATGAAATGTAGACCTACTGATTAACGTGGAATCCGAACTACATGAGCTCGCGCCGGGAATTGAACCCGAGTCTTCCACGGCAAAGACGCGTACACTAGCCGCGAAGTTCACACACACACAGAGAGAATCAGAGTCCTCACACACCAAGGGTGAGAGCTGTGCCACTGAGTCACAGCGGCCACGGGGCTAGGTAGAGTGCACTTTACGTTCATAGTTTCTTAGTACATAAATGTTATGATTATGAAATAGATTTTCCTTAATGAGCTGCATAAAAACAAAAGCTTTCGAAATGCATTAAACAATTAGCTCGATTTGAGTGTGAACTTAAAGTTATATCAGAGTGTAAATACGGATACACACCAAAGCTCGAAAACTTAATACACTATTTCTCCTATATAGTCAGCATGTATCAAGCAATCGTTCAGCTTTCATTTGAGAGGATGGAAATCTAAGGCCCCTGAACAACTATGTTACTAATGTGCGGAATGTATTTATCTTACAGTGAAATGCTTTGATGCCAAGTGGCCTAACTCCAAAGTTGAAATTTTCCAGGAGTAAAAGTTGAAGTTCAATATCTCATGAACAATCCATATTTTTTTTATGTTGGGAACCAAAACCATAACTACTGTATGTAGTTCATTGTTTTATAACTTAGTGTTTACAAAAATCCTTTTAAAAATACCTATTCATAGAAGTGAATGGTACTTATCTGTACTAGTTCTTGGCATCCAAGCAGTCCATTTATTGTAATACTAGCTTAATATACCCATTCTTCGCATGGGGGTTGTATTTGGAAGTCAACACCTTTGGAAGTATCACCATTCATTTCAGTGACCACGAAAACTATGGATTTGACACTAGTATCAATCAATATGGGCTATTTATACATGTCTCGGTATTCCTGACCCGCTGACACCCGGCCCGCATACGGTACTAGCTGAATTTGCAAGTCATCGCTGATGGAAGTGTCACCATTGATCTCAGCGACCGTGAAAACTATGGATTTGACACTAATGTCGATCAATTTGGATTACTTTTACTACATGTCTCGCTAAACGCCCCCCTGAGACCCCCTAGTTCCAATTTTGACAAAAACGCTTCGCCTTAGACTAGGACCTGAACCAAGGTATCCGTGACCAAAATTTGGTAACTCTCGGTCAACTTGTCTGGTCCCCAGGTCGGTCCCAGTAAACGTTCCCCCCCCCCGAGACCCCCTGGTTCGAAATTAAAAAAAAAACGCTTCGTCTTGATCTGGGGCCTGGACTAAGGTACCCGTGACCAAATTTTGGGAACTCTCGGTCCACTCGTCTGGTCCCCAGGTCGCACACAGACAGACAGACAAACACACAAACAAACTCTTTATTTTATTTATATTAGATAAGATATACTATGTAAAATAGTCTCGTATCATAATATGTGATTTACAACAAATGTTACATTATATATTATCCGTAGCTCGTGATATGCTGCAACATATTAAAGCCTCAGAATAGTTGGGCAAGCGAATAATCCAGAAGTTACGTAACCCTATTGCGTTCATGGGAACGAAAACACAATAATTATAACTATGCTAAATTACTATAGACTACCAACTGCTCATTCAGAGAATTATGAAGTTCACTTTATCACAATAGTTTTATACAAACTAAATTTAGACTACGGATAATAGTTTTATACAAACTAGATAATCAATTATTATTATTATTATCATTATATTTGCAGTACAACCAAATACAACGACATTAACTATTAGTTCTAATTAACTGAATTGAGCTGAAAATTAAATCTTGATCTTTAAAGATTAATTATTAATTTTATGCGTTCTGTACCTTTCTGAAGGAATAAAAGCTGGAATTGGTTTCAAGGCTGTTTCTGAGTGAATACTTTCTTCAAAATAATATTAAAAATTATAGAAAGATTTTCGAGACATTCGAGTCGAGTCGAGATTTTTAAGAGCCGTCTCGACTCGACTCGTGTCTCGACTCGAAAATTCGAGTCGAGAAATACGTTTGTCTCGACTCGTCTCGAATTTTACAAAGTGTGTCTCGACTCGAATCTCGACTCGAATTCGAGTCGAGTCGAGTCGAGATTCGAGACATGTCTCGACTCGAACGCATCCCTAGAGAAAGAACTTTTATTTCTCAAAATGGTCCCGAAACGTAATATTTTAAAGACTGAAGTTGGCTGTATTTAGTTTGTGCAATTGGGTCTGTTCTAACTTGTTGTTCTTGTTTGTTTGAGGCTGACTAATGAAAAAAATTCAAGTATCTTTATTGTACGAGTTTAAATTGATACGTAAAAGCTGCCTTAAAAATAAGGAGGGTTGTGGACGTCCTTCCTTCCTTCTGCGATTGAGAATGATGAATTGATGAGGGTCGTTGTTGAAGCGAACCCTCGCGAAATAAGTCGACTAATTACCGACAAACTTCTTCATTCGCACCAAATGGGAAAATCAAAAGAAGCTTGAAAGGTGCCCCACGACCTGAACGAAAACCAAAAATTTCATCAAAACGAAGTCTGCTCTGCACTTGTACTTCTTCACAATAAAAGTTAGTCATTTCTTATCACCGTGTTGCATGTGACGGAAAATGGGTTTTATAAAGTAACCGATAGTGTTCTGCGCAGTGGCTGGATAGAGATGATGCGCCAAAGCATTGCCCCAAACCGGAACTACATCAAAAGGAAAATAATGATTATTGTCTGGTCATCGGTTACAGTTGAGTTTTTCACTATAAGTTCTTGAACCTTGACTAAACCATTACTTCAGAGAAGTATTGCCAAGTATTGCCAGGAATCGACAGAATGCAGTAAAAAAACTGCAAAATTTATGGCCAGCGTTGGTTAATCGGTAGGAACCATTTCGTCTTCACAACGCCAGATCGCATGCCTCATAAATGACTGCAGAAAAAGTGAACCTCATCCAGTTTATTTATCAGATCTTTCTCCCACCGGTAACTACTTTTTCACTCACATCTTCCTACAGAAGTTCTTCAACAACCCAGTAGCAGCCCAAATCGTCTTCGAAGAGTTAATCGGTTCTAAAACTCCAGGGGCCTTATGCAGAGTAATGATGGGCAGTGAAAATACTCCCGGTGGGAAGGAAAATAAAAAATGGGAATATTCCGGGAAGTTTCCCCTGTCATATAAATTCCCAGGAAGGAATTTATTACCATTTCTTTACTTTATTTTCCAAATAATAAGATCTACACGACTAATTACTTTATTTTCATTTTATTATCATTTACTTCTAGGTTTTAGATGATTTGCGCGTTAAAAAATAAAATTTGTTGACCGTATTTTATATAACTAATTAATAACATGATCTTTAAAGTTCCATTTCCATTTTCACTAGAAAGTAACAAAGTACTAGTTTACAAACGATGAAAAGAAACTAGTTGGTATATTAATGTAGAAATTATGTAGAAATAGAAGTGAAATACTATCAATACACTACGAACCACCGTTAGTAACAGACGTCGGTCTGTCTGCTGTCTCTGACTCGAATTACTTTAATAGATACTCAAACTTCTCTTACATGTGAGTTAACGCATGAAATTTCGAGAAACAGGTAGGGAAAAAGGTCGTGTGTGGCAATGTTACATGCAAAATTCTAAAGAAATGTCAGTATCTTGCAAATATTGTAGACATAAATATGTATGCGCAAATGTTGATAAAATGGTGAGACATGTACTTTCTGGCAGCTACCCAACCTAATTTTTTTATAACCTTAAAGAGTTTAATATGTTTGTAATATCAGTAGTAGGGTCAAGTTTAGAAAATCCACTTACGTATAAATGTAAGCTGTTTAGCGGTGTAGAAGTATGTGGACTTCCTCTACCAAATGTTTTTTTCAACATATTTACGCGCATAAAATATATTGTAAGTAAATATAGGCTACATTTATGCGTATTCCCTGAATATAATAAAATAACATAATACCGTTCAGAATATACATTTTAAAGAATCCTGTGGAGACAATAGTAATAAATATAGTGTGATTAAAAAGAATTTATCTTTGAAATCATAATATAATAGTAGAATTCAATTTTCTTTGTGTTTGTACATTAATTCTGGGAATATTCCTACTTTGGGGAATCTTCCCAAAAAATATCTTCCCGAGAACTTGCCCATCACTAATGCAGACTCGTTCTGAGGTGTGATTAGTGCCATACTAAAGAGTTGAGTTGATTTTGATTTTAACGTCCCGTTCAGCAGCGAGGCTATATGAGACGTGGACCTACTGATTAACGTGGAATCCGAACCACATGAGCTCCCGCCGGGAATCGAACCCGGGCGTCCCACGCCAAAGGCGCGTACGCTAACCGCTTACCCACGGAGGAGCTCTGCCATACTAACGAGTTCGACTAACATATGTTTCCTGCAGTAATCAGGTCTTTAGTAGTACGCTAATCATACGTCAAGACGACTCTGCCTAAGGCAGCAGATGATTATAGTAACTGAATCAATTGATTTGTTTCTTGTTGTCAAAAATACATAGATTCTAATGGTTTTAATTTTTATTAATAAACTTAACTCTAAGCTGATATATACTGCTTTAAGGTTTATGGGCCTTATGCAGAGTCGTTCTAAAGCGTGATTAGTGCAATACTAAAGAGTTCGATTAACATACGTTTCCTGCAGTAATCAGCTTTTTAGTATGACGCTAACCATATGTCAAAACGACTCTGCATAAGGCGCTATAATTCTAAGCTACGATTACTTTTGCACTAACAGTCCCATCCAAATATTCAACCCAAACGGAACACTCTACTTGATTATTTTACATATTGGTTGATCATAATTATAAGTGGACTGGACAGTAAGATTTCAAGTGTACACATATCGGCTTTGAAAGCACTAAATAAGAGTTCCCAATTGCTTGTTGGAGTATGTTTATAGCAGTTCATCTGTTTATTTGCCTGTGTTTATTAAAAACTCTGAACTCTAGCGGCCAATGTAGGAAACGTTGCTAAGCAACCTGCCTGACGTATGTGCATGTTGATGCGCTTTTTTTCCCCCTCATGTTCGCGTGTAATAACGTTGACGGTAGAGCCCTCTAGCTACTTCTCTATGTCAAGTACTTTTGAACTTTTTTACGAGAAAAAAAATGTTGACAATGTAATATTTCTGTCATGATCTAAAATAGTTATAAGAGCTGTGTTCTGTTTTCTTTTTTACGCTGAAATACTTTATTATAGAAACTTAACGTAATACATTATTGTGATTTTTTTTTAATATTTTAAAATCAAATTATTGTATTCGTTTATCAGTATCACTTATTGGAAAGCTAATGTTGCCAGGTACTTATATCGAAAATGCTTTAGTCTCTAGGTCTATACTATTTATTTTTTAAGTATGCTTAATCCCCAAATGGCCCATAATGCACCTCTTTCTCCAAATTATTCTGATATGATTTCCTCCAATCAAAGCAATGCTGTTTTTTTTTTAAACTTATGCCATGCTGCCCCCGCATTTCCTTCCCACCTATGATTGAAACGATTTTTTGTTCTTAGCCAATTGAGATTAGTATAGCCCACAAGTGTACTTTAAACTAGTGTACAAGTTTTAAATATCCGGGGGCCGCGGTGGCTCAGTGGTAGAGCTTGGGGTCCCGGGTTCGATTCCAGCCCCCGCCAAGTAGACTTTGTGGTGGACAAACACCGTGTGCGTGGGTTTCCTCGGAGTTCTCCCGTTTCCTCCCACTTTCTTCATTCCACCATTTCCTTCATTATTCATCATCACCGTCTCCTTTAGCCTAACCGGCATAACCATGGGACGTAAAACTCAAAGATTTCATTTCATTTCATTTTCTTTTCCTTCTGTCCCCTCTTCCTCCCAGGAAAACCTGAACTTCCTTATAGGTTCTTGTCCTTATTTTCAATAAAAGAATATGATTCAGTTTCCAACTTCCCTTTTTCTTCTTTTCTTAATCTTTAGGAGGTTCCGTACACAATTGCGTTACAGGAAACATTTTTTTTTCCATAACTGAGAATTATGTGAATATCATTAGAATGAACGAGATGGACAGCGACCTTTTAAGATCTTCTTTTTTCCTAACATTGGAATTTTCTAGCATCCCAGGAGATGATTATACACACGGCTATAGTCAAGGATATATATATATATATATACCACTCTGCTTAATCTCAATAATTAGAGTATACCTTCTGCCTCAAGGCGTATCAGGAGGGGATCCAGTGGGGGGCGATCGCCCCTCTTCCAGAAGAGGAAACTTTCTTATTTTATATATATATAAATAAAACCCATACGAAAGTTTGGAGCCCTTAAAAGTAGCAGTATGACAACCCATCGCCCCCCCCCCCCCCCAGAAGTCGGTCCTGGATCCGCCCCTGAGGTGTATAATCCTTTTTGTTTCATTTATATTTATCTTATATATTAAAATGCTAGGTTTATATGTTTGTCTCCAATCCTTTCGACAATAAGATCTCGGAAACCACAAGTGCTATAAACGTGGCGTTTTCACTGGTCGATTCTAAATTTTATGTAGATTGTCCAGTTCTAATTGAATATTTAAAAAAAAAACATGGTCGTTATTTCTTTATTACATTTTTACGGGTACACTGCAAGCGTTGATATGTTGAAAAAGTAAAGTTTCATATCCTACGAGTTATATCTTCCAACACCACATAGTTGTATACAGGAGCTGTATATCTCTCAGGCGTTTGCTTCATGGCTAAATGATAATAAAAAACGAAGGGTAACCATTTCTCCAGTCTAAGATAAATCTTTATTGTTTGGATGTTTTGCCCAATGAGCATCACATATCACTGAAATTATAATTAATACGTATGTAATGTATTTCTTTATTACATACTGCATGCAAGAAGAAAGAAAACACTGGTCATATATGAATTACAAACTCCAACCGGAAGTAGGCTCAAATCTTGGAAACTATGCGAGATATTGAAAAATTAGTGGAAAGATAGATCACCTTTATGATACCCCTTGCCGATTTTCATCCAGACATCTTTCACTTGTGTTTGTAAAGGGACATGACAAGGAGATTCATACTCATATGTAAATGATATGTTCTGTAGAGAACGCAGGTTCAGCTAGTCTATATCTTAAAATGCTAGGTTTAGATTTTTGTCTCTAATCGTTTCGACAATGAGAGCTCGAAAACCACAAGTGGTAAAAGCGTGACGTTTTCACTGGTCGATTCCAAATTTTGTGTGCATTGTCCAATTCTCATTCAAATTTTCAAAAACTATGTCGTTATTGTTCTATTCAACATTTTAGGGGATGTTTTGAGCCCGTAAGATTAACATTGTTGCAAGCAGAAACTGCGGTTAGGCAACCAGTAGAGAAGTTACGTATGGCGGGTTGACGGACATTGCAGGTGATTTACTTAAAACTGAATGGCAAAACCTATTGCATGTTATAATTAATGCGTATGTAATATATTTCTTTATTACATACTGCATACAACAAGAAAGAAAACACTGGTCATACATGAATTAGAAACTCCAACTGGAAGTAGGCTCAAATCTTGCAAACGGTGCGAGATATTGAAAAAATCTCCCCTTTATGGTAACCCTTACCGATTTTTTTATCAAGACGTCTTTCACTTGTGTCTGTAACGGGACATGTACACTCATGTCTAAAATGATTGTCGCATATCTATAACTGTCTTCTCGTAAGAATATAATTTGATAATGATTTTTGTTCGGTACTTTTAATACTGATACTATGTGTATAATTGAGAAATGTATATTTGTGGTAAATTTCACAGGAAAATAATTATAAATACGAAAATTAGAATGAGTAAAACAAAATGCTGCGAAATGGACAAGTTTTTTTTTCGTTTTATTGTTCTTATTTACTGCTCTTTTGACATGAAATTTGTCACATACATGTATTTGCCGATTATACACATACTAACATTATAAGAAATACCGGGCGAATTTCTTATCAAATTGTATTCCTACAACAACATATTTATAGACATGCGACAATAATTTTGGACATGAGTGTACATATATTGTGAGGAATGACAAGGAGATTCATGCTTATATGTGAATAATGCGCTGCGTAGAGAACGCAGGTTCAGCTAGTCTATATATTAAAATGCTAGGTTTATACGTTTGTCCGCAATCCTTTTGAGAATGAGATCACGAAAACCACAAGTGCTAGAAACGTGCCGTTTCCACTGGTCGATTCCAAATTTTGTGTCAATTGTCCAGTTCTCATTCAAATTTTCAAAAACCTTGTCGTTATTGTTCTATTTAACATTTTAGGAGCCGTTTTGAGCCCATAAGATTAACGTTGTTGCAGGCCGAAATTACAGTGTTAGGCAGCCAGTAGAGAAGTTATATATGGCAGGTTGACGGACATTGCAGGCGCTTTGCTTAAATATGAATGGCAAAATCTACAGCATGCTGACTTCAAAGGCCTCAAGAGACACAATGAGGCGTACATGGACGGACATAAATTAATTAGAAAAAATATTTCCACTTGATATCTTGTTACTTCTAGAAATTTGCTACCAACTCTCACCAACATCTATACATAGCAATTAAATTCCTTTGTGAGTCTCTTATCGTTTACTTTCGTGAGTAAGGACACATGCACAGTGGAAAAGAGATTCGTGGCCATAACAGAACGATGCGGTGAGTAGACAACGTAGGTTCAGCTAGTCTATATATTAAAATGCTAAGTTTATATCTTTGAGTCCAAAGAAAAGTTTATGTTGGTCTCCAACCCTTTTGACAATGAGATATCGAAAACCACAAGTGATAGAAACGTGCCGTTTTCACTAGTCGATTCCAAAATTTGTGTAGATTGTCCAATTCTATTTGAATATTTTAAAAAATGGCTGTTATTTTTATTGGTACACTGGAAGTGTTGAAAATTTTAAAAAGCATTATATCCTACGAGTTATACATCCCAACACAACATAGTTGTATATAGGGGTTGCATGCATCTCAGACGTTTGCTTCGTGACCAAATATTAAATGAAAAAGACGGATAACCATTTCTCCAGTTTATATTGAATCTTTATTGTTTGGAGTGTTTTGTCCAAGGAACGCAATATATCACACACATTATAATTAAATGTGTATGTAATGAATTTGCTTATTACATACTGAATGCAAGAAGAAAAAAAGACACTGGTCACACATGAATTAGAAACTCCAACTGGAAGTAGGCTCAAGTTCTACGGTGCGAGATATTGAAAAAATAATCGATAAAATCTCCCCTTTATGATATTCCTTGCCGATTTTTATCAAGACGTCCTACGCTTGTGTGTATAAAGGCACATGTACAGATGTTGTGAGGAATGATGAGGAGATTCATGCTCATATGTGAATGATGCGCTGTGTAGAGAGCGCAGATTCAGCTAATCTATATATTAAAATGCTAGGTTTATACGTTTGTCTCCAATCCTTTCGACTATGAGATCTCGAAAACGACAAGTGCCAGAAACCTGCTGTTTTCACTGGTCGATTCCAAATTTTGTGTAGATTGTTCATTCTAATTAAATATTTTACTTAGAGGCTGCACTGGAAGTATTCAAATTTTTAAAAAGCAAAGTATCATATCCTACGATTTATACATTCCAACAACAAATAGTTGTATATAGTTGTACATTTCTCAGGCGTTTATATATATATATATATATATATATATATATATATATATATATATATATATATATATATATATATATATATATATATATATATATATATATATATATATATATATATATATACAGGCTACTAATTGTGTTCTCATTTTTAACCCTTTATTGGGCAGTGTTGCTCTCAAGCAACATCTTATTCTATTGTGTTATCCGCACGAATTATAACTTCAGTGATCATTTAATTGGCATTATTGTTTTTATACAATGCGGGTCGCTTCTTTAGATACTTCTAATCTTCGTCAACAGGGGACAGTCAAATTTAGTATTTTAGAAGCTTTATCTCCTACGTTCCACGGAAGTTCTTTTTTCATTTTTTGTTTGTGGTTTCTTGCTTTGTAGGAAAATATTTCAACGAAACTGTTGGTAATTACTGAGAGTATTCTTATGATATTTTATCATAATAGGGCAATGCTGCTCAGTAGCTACACATACGACCTGTTTTATGGCAATGTTGCTTTGAAATAAACACCCTGTATTTTGTAACCAAAGTACAAAAATACTTCAAAAATTACGAAATTATGATCAGGAAGACATGGTTCAACCATAAAAGCAAACTAAATAATTTAATGGTAATGCTATCAATTCTTGACAATTAAAGGGTTAACCGTTTTCTGCTTTGAACTAAATTTGGAAGTGCAGAGCAAGCGTGAAGGTGACCACCAACTTTTTTATATTTTTGATGCTTTTCCATTTTTCTTCAAAACAATTAATAACGAACGAAAAACAAATGATTGAGTTTTGCTTTGAATCGAAATTTAAAATTTGGAAGACCAGTGTGAAGTTGGCCCTTCCAATTTTATTTTGTAAATGAAATATTTTTGTAAACAAACTATTTTCTTTTCAAACCAATCAATAAGAAACGAGAAACAAACGGTTGGCTTGAGTTTGGAATTAAAATTTGACAATACAATACGCAGTGTGAAGTTTTGGCCACCAAATTTATCCTGTAAATATCTGTTTTGTTTTTCGAAACAAGTTATTTTCTTTTCTTCAAAACAATCAACAACAAAAAATAAACAAACCACCTTCATCAAAATTATTTCGCAAATGAATAGTGTTTTGTTAAAAGGACATATGTGCAATAAAAAAAAATTGTCAGGAAATGACAAAAACTGTTTTATTACGAGACGGTTTCGTTTATGAAGAAAAGAAAATTGCCTTATATTTATAACACGTTTCAAGAAACACACGCTCTTTTAACTCAAATTGTAACATCTACCTCTAAAGTATTCATTTCTTTTCTTTTCTTTTCTTTTATTTTCTTTTCTTTTTCTTTTTCTTTTTTTTTAAGTTAAAATTGTGAAAAATGTTACATGTGCCTTTTTAACAGAAAGCGATTCAAATATACTCGTATGTTTCTCCAAACAAACTACTTTTCTTCAAAATAATCAACAACAAACCCATATCAAACAATTGATTTTGGTCTTGAATAGTGATGAGCAAATGCAAGACCAAAACCAAGACCCGCACATCCAGTCTTGGTCTTGGTCTTGCACTGGAACCCTTAGTCTTGGTATTGGTCTTGGTCTTGCACGCCCAGTCTTGGTCTTGCTGCAAGAGTCTTGCAAGTCTTGCATTTAAGAAATGTTATGCTTTTCATAGGTAAATTTTACTCTGGATAAATTCTACAATGCACCAATAGTAACGGAAATATAATGTATGTTTCTAAATGTAATATACCTTGGTAGTTTACCTTCGTGGAGGTATGATGGTAGTATACAACATAGGCGATAACCTTTATTTTGTTTTCAATGGGTCCCCACGCTTCACTACTAACAAGATAAATTACAATGTTTCGTAATCTTTTTTTATTTGTTTTTTAACAGAGTTAATATTTCACTGGTTCCCAAATTGGCGAGGCTACGCATGAAAGAAAATCAAGACGGCACAGATTACTAAAATATCTCGATTGCTAAATTATTTTTACACTCTAAAGGCGTCAGATATATATATATATATATTTTTTTTTCATTTTCAACCAAGATTAGCTAGTTTTTGTGTTGAACAAACTTCCAATTAAATATTGAGATTTTGTTTTGCTGATTCCAATATGTAATCTATGGAACAGAAATATGGACATTGCGCAAAAGCGATGGAAAAAAAATGGAGGCTTTCGAAAAAAGGAGAGAATTAGCTGGGTTAAACGGAAAACGAATGAGAAGGTGTTAGAAATAGTAGCAGTACGGGAGAAAAGAAGAATTTTAGATGTAATTAAGAGGAGGAAAAGGAACTGGTTGGGACATTGGCTGAGGAGGAATTTCATTATGAGGGACATGCTAGAAAATATGGTGTAAGGAAAGAGAGGGAGGAGGCAAAGGAGACTGTAGTTAAAGGAAGGTATTAAAACAGAAGATTGCTACGTCAAGACGAAGAGACTAAATGAGGACCACCGCACATCGAAGCTTCTGAGTTGCAACAAGTGACCAGCCAATAATGGCAGAATAGCTATGATGATGATAATATGCTAGCAATATTAGCCAAAAAAGAGAAAGAAAAATGAAAATAATAACGATTATAATCAAACCTCTTAATATTTTAGAATAATTTGAGTAAAAACTGAAAACGGCTCAACTGTCCACGTCTTTTGTGTAAATTCAATTTATACACTTTTGACCTATATTAGAAATACAAAAACACAGCATCAAACTCCAGGTTATTTGAAATAAC
The DNA here is from genome assembly GCF_964235325.1 of Thermobia domestica. Taxonomy (NCBI): domain Eukaryota; kingdom Metazoa; phylum Arthropoda; class Insecta; order Zygentoma; family Lepismatidae; genus Thermobia; species Thermobia domestica. The sequence continues at coordinate 314,652,187 of NC_137457.1, read as the reverse complement.
TGTACAAAATCACTCTCACTTGTGAATATGGATTATTTATTGTTGCATAGTGTTACATCACTCAATTCTCGTGTGCCATATACCTGAGGAGGCTAAATATTGATAAACAATTATTCAACGTATAAGCACCTGCCCATGAAATCACTTGGTCACATACACTAAGTTTTTTTTTTTTTTTTCAATGTCATGAAAATGTTATTTCGATATTAATTTTTTGAGCACACATTAAACATTTCTAACGGATGCTTGAGCCTCGGAGCCAAGGCCATACCCATGTAGTCGACACCTATGGTGTACGGAATTACTGATGTTCAATACTATATTTCTCTTTAGTTTTGCAAGAAGAACAGTACTAATATGTTTTGAAATAATGTAATATCTAGTGTTACGTACTACGATTATGCACCAAGGCTAAGAGAGATGGTGATGATGAGAAATGAAAGAAATGGTGAAATGAAGAAAGTAGGAGGAAACGGGAAAATCCCGAGAACCTACGCACACGGTCTCTATCCACCAAAAAAGCTCACATGGTGCAAGCTGGGATCGAAGCAGAGGCCCCAGCAGCAGAGATGAACTCTCAACCACTGAGCCGGTACTTGTGCAAGACTCTTGCGCAAGAGTCTTGGTCTTGGTCTCGGTCTTGCAGGTATGGTCTTGGTCTTGCATCGGGATTCCTGGTCTTGGTCTTGGTCTTGCATGCAAGACTCTTACAAAAGCTGTAAGACCAAGACTCTTCCGCTCATCACTAATCTTGAATCGACAAAATTTGTAAGTAAATTGACCAAAGTGAATATGGCCATATCCGAAATTTATTTTGTAAATTTTTCTTTAAATTTTTCGAAGTTCCGCGAAGAAAATGAGAACTGGCCTGCACTGCCGTAAGCATATTATACACGAACAAGAGTTTTGGGTAAAATCGGCGAATTCGGGGCTTTGTAAAAACGATTCTATTAAAGGTAGAAACATGGAATTTAGAATTTAAGGAGATATCCGAGGGATGTACTCACATGCCAAATCTCACATTCCTACCTTCAAAACGATCTATAAGAAACGAAAACAAACGATTGGCTTTGGTTTCGAATCAAAATTTGAAAGAGGGAGCCAATGTGAAGTTGTCCCCTCTCCAATTTTCTTTTGTAAAAGAACTTATATCTTGAAGTTTTCCGAAACATTAACGTGTGTGCCTTGGTGGGAGAGACCCGGGTTCGGTTCCCGGCGGGAGCTCATGTGGTTCAGATCTCACGTTAAGCTGTAGCTCCACGTCTCACATAGCTTCACTGCTAAAGGGGACACTAAACTCACAAATTAAATCATTTTTTTCGAAACAAAGTGCTTTTTTCTTCAGAACAATCAATAAAAAAAAAAAAAACGATTGATTTTGGTTTCGAGTCGAAATTTGAAAGTAGGGGATCCAACTTCACACGCGTGTTGAAGGTTATTTTATAAAAAGCATGTTCTGGTGCGTTGGATTAATTTTGCAGTTCAGTAAAAGCGACCACGGCACCTGTATATATATATATATAATATATATATATATTATATATAATATATATAGGGAAAATGTTTGTCACCGTGGTAACAAGCAGAAAATAACATCATTATTCCAGTATGTTAAGTATTGTTACAAAGTAATTTCGGTTGAATGTTCGAGAATATCATAATATTTTTGTGAAATAGCACCAGTTTCATTGCCTTCCATTCATGGTTTTATTTAAATTATTATTTGTAAAGGGTATATTACAATCATATATCACAAAATGTAATGTAAAACCATCAAGTTTAGAAAAAAAAAACTACAAAAAAACTTCTTTCTTATCCAAGACATTTCACAACATTCGTTGCAACCGCCATTTTCCCTATTTCTGGTTTAGATTTAAACAAATGAAATACGAAACATTTGTTTACTTTAATTAAATACATTAATAGCTTTGCGACGGAGATAACTATAAAATAAAATGCAGCACATAATTTGTTTATTTTACGTTGTTTGTAAGGTTTCGTGATTGTTCTCCAATATTTACAGATTCCACAAGAGGAAAGCAGTATTTATAACTTCGTTGTGCATTACAGTATTGGATTAAATTCTGCTACATACAGGTTGTTTCTTTTTCTCTAAAAAATCGACCTTCTGTTCACATTTATAAAACTGTTTAGTATATTTATTCTCACAAACAAATCAGTTTCCGAAATACCCCTCCCCTCTGTTGCATCATGTTTACTAAAAGAGGCACGTGTAACTTTTACAGAAAAAGAAAAAATAAATAAAATAACATTCTACGAAGTTTAAATCTGAAGGAATGTTTCTAAACATCCCACCCACGTTTGATGCCTCAAAAGAGTGATAATGCGTTTAAATGTGTGTACGGTATTATTTATTCTCTGCAAAGGAAAGCCTGTAAATTTCGTAATGGCCACGGTAATGTTAATACTTCTTTACAAATGATTTGTCAGTCAGTTTGTAATAAAGTACGAACCCCGAATAAATAAAAGCTGGTTTACATTTGTGATACAAAATTCGGTGTGTAAATATCAATTGCTGATTTACAGTAATTTATCTACAGGCCTTCCCAGTCCCCCCTTCCCCAAGAGGAGATAAGCAAGGGCGCCCATGTTGTAGTTTCCAAGGGGGGGCAAGTATAAGCGACGTTTCAAATATAGCTTCAAATTTTGATGTAACTAATGTAAAAATTCTATTGGATTTTCGATATTCTGAAGTACAATTTCTTCAAAGGGGAAAGAGCCCCACCTTGCCCCCTTGATGGGCGCCCTTGGAGATAAGGTTACTACGTAGGGAGGTAAATAGTTTCAGAATGCAATAAATAAATAAATAAACATTTTAATATAGCTACTTTACTTTACAAATGATCTAAAACTCTTCCTGAAGCTATTGTTTTCTTCTTTCTTATTTAGAGATTAGGTGGTACTTTGTGTCTGTAACTGTCAACCTTGAACAGATAAGTGACAATTGAACATCTTGTTGCGCGTACTTCAGAAAAATGTAAGACAAGTAGTTGGAGGATAAGAGATGGCGCTGTAAACACTAAGTATTGGGGAGCTTTGTTCTCATTTTTTTAATTCAATTTTTACTATTTACAATTCATTACTTCGGACAATTTTATTATTTGTTACAATTTTCATATACTATATTTCATTTTCAATATGTTCATTCGCCGCTTATCCTTCTGTATTATTACATTAATAGTGTGATAAACAATTTTATTTAAAACAGGCAAATTCGGCCATCTTGGCTCGTGCAATTTTAGTACATTTACTTATTTCAAACAATTTATAATTAAAACAAATATAGTGACGTAGTCCACAAGGCCCTAAGGCTGGGACTTCCTTTTTAAACCTCCCGTAAGGGAGGTAACTGAAAAAGAAAACTGACAAGTAGTTGTGTAGGCTTTTTAATACGTAGAATAGAATAGAATAGAATAAAATAGAATATTTTTAATGTCGTGAAGTCTATGATTAGATAATGGACAACGTCAAAGATTTATACATGCATCCTTAATATATTACACTAACAACTTTCATACTTTACAATAGATACATATATATTACAATAAATTTCATATTCAAAGATATCACCAGTGGACAAATATTTTTTGCGCTTCAAAAAATTCATTAAAATTATAAAAATGCAAAGCTACCATACCTTTATAGACCTTGAGAAATTTAAATTTCTCAACAGGCTAATAATGCATATAAGTCGGTAACATACTTATAAATTTTATACCAGCAAAAATATAACTGCCTTTAACTTTAGATAATCTATTATAAGGTGCATCAATTAGTTCGATCGATCTTGTATTATATGTATGTATATCTTGTCTATATAACAGTTGGAACATTTCTGTTTTGTGTAGATCAAATACCAGATAAATGTAAAGATTAATTACAGTTATTATCTTTAGTTGAGCCAACAATGGCTTACAATGTTCATTGAAAGATATACCACTAATTATTCTAACAGCCTTCTTTTGCAATAGTAAGACATCATTTGTATAACTGCTGTGACCCCAAAATATTAAACCATATGTAATTATACTTTGGAAAAATGCAAAATGTGCAGTTCGTAGATAATTATGTGGTACTGTAGTTCTCAAGGATCGCAACAAACATACTATTGTTCTTGATCATTTACAACACACATATAATTATTTGATTCTCAGATCAACTAACTAACTAACTAATTAACTAACTCTATGGCCTATGGAACCCGGAGGTTCAATGCCGCGTTCACAAAAGCTCTCCACTGACTTCTATCCTTAGCTACCTGCATCCAGTTTCTACTTTGTATTCCAATCTCTGCGAGATCCATCTTAATATTGTCCTTCCATCTGCGCCTAGGTCTTCCTAATGGTCGTTTTCCGATTGGTCTTCCAGTCAAGACTTTGAAAGCGTTTCTACTTTCTTCCATTCTAGCTACTTGACCTGCCCACCTAAGCCTCCTAGACTTGATGACTCTAACAATGTTTGAGAACCGTATAAATTACGAGTATGTAGTTCCTCGTTATGAAGTTTCCGCCATTCTCCATTCCCGTTCCTCTTGGGTCCGAATATTCGTCTCAGGATCTTGTTCCCAAATACTTTCAGTCTGTGTTCTTCCCTTAGAGTAAGTGACCATGTTTCGCAACCACACAGAACAACAGGCATGATTATCGTTTTATATATTTTAAGCTTCAAATTCCTCGACAGAATTCGCGACGACAAGAAATTTTAAACCGAATAGTAAGACGAATCCCATGCTTTTAGTCGACATTTAATTTCTCCGTGAATATGATTTTCGTCTGTTAACATTGAACCTACATATTTGAAAGTATCCACTTTATCAAAAGTATTATTTAATATTTTAACGTATTTATAATTTGCTGTATTACGGCCCCGACGCACTTCCATGTATTTAGTTTTCTCTGCATTTACTTCTAAACCCATGTTCCAGCAATCGTTTAATAAGATCTCTTCATTTCTTTCTATTGTTCTCCTATCATCACCTATTAAATTTATATCATCAGCATATGCCATAACCTGGTGAATACCGTTCAACTCTATGCCCTGGTTGCTATCTTTGATTTTCCTTATAGCGTATTCCAGCATAAAGTTGAATAATAATGGCGACAACGCATCTCCTTGTTTCAGACCATTTTCGACGTGAAATCTCGTGGACAAAATTTTTCTACGTACTTCCGGAGTCTGGATATTAGGATATCGCAAAAGTTCTTGCTTAGCCAATATTCAAAGTGCGGGAACACGAAAGTGTACTATTGCAATAAAGAAATTAAGAATTGAATCAAGTCTAGACAGATTTGTAGGTGAGGCCATGGCCCATATGGGAGAGCAGAATTCCAGAGCGCAAAATTACCGGTTGGCAGGTCGCCACTGGTGACTAAAAGCTTAGAACTGGCGACCAGTGTTCAGTAGTTCAATGTTTCTGCCTAAACTTACAAGGCTGCACAGTTTCTGTTTCGTACGAAAATAATTGTCACTGTGTGATAGAAAACGCGGAATGTTAAGTCTTCACAATGGACATGGAAAATGAACTCTTCACAACGTTGCAATTCTCCCCTCCCTTACAGTGAAAACTTTATTACGAGCTTCCCAAATTTGCTTTCAATTGTCACATTTTGTCACGGTTTTACCTGAGTACTGCTTCATGTAAGAGAGGCTTCATCAGTCTCAACAGAGTTAAGACTGCCTACAGGAATTCACTGAAGACTGACACACTGGGATGATTTGCTGACAATTTCCATCAATGGCCCTTCACTTAAGGACTTCGATCAGATAGCTGCAATTGACAACTGGTACTTCAGTGCATAGAGAGAGCGTTACGCATACGTGAAATTTTAAGGTAAGATATTTTTAACATATATATGAATTGTCCAATTCAAAATTGATTATCCTGAACCTAATTGTCTGATTTTGAAATTTTATGCCCTGATCTCTTTCTTTGTCAAACCAAAGGCCGTTGGGGGAGGGGAGGAGAGGCTTTAATTTATACGTGAGAGGTATTGGTGACCATCATTTTTGGATTGGCGAGTGCGTCTGACTTCAAAATTTTGCGCGCTGAGTATTCGATCTTGGGCGCTGTTATTAGAGTTTTATAGAATGTTGCTAATGATGCTATACAGTGCGTAGTTCAGTGAATCGGTAAAGAAGCCCTAACATACGCATTGAGGAGATGTGGTCAGAAAACATGAGTTTCGAATCAAAGATGACACCAAGATCATTACGACTAACAGAATTATATACCTCTATAATCGGAAACACACTTAATTGTTTGCATACTTCCACAAAACATACAAACACCAAATTTTGCATACTTGTTCGTCATGGGATGTGAGTAATGGGAAAATTCCGATATCACGAAAAAGGCGACATTTTCCATGTAAATGAAGTGTCGAAATTTTTCGTCGTTTCGAAATGCTGGTTTTTAGAGTAGTTCCGCACACCATAGAAACGTCATATTTTGTCAGGCAGTGAAGCTAGGAACATAGTTTATAATAGAAAAAAGAGCATTAAAATTCGTTTTCGTTTCGCGGCGCAAATCGAAAAAATGTGAAATTTGTAATGGCTGTATCTAGGACGTTGAAATTTCGAGGTGATGTTTATTCTGATGCGTAGTTTGCGAATCCGCCCTTAAACTTGAAAGAACTAGTCATGTTCGGTGTAAGAAAGTGCTAGGAATGTTATAAGGGGGCGTCTAATTCTACACAACTTGTAGATATGGTGGAATGACGAAATTGCGTTCAAGTGTGTAGATTACTGCGCATGTGAGGGGAAAAATCCGACATGTTGGAAAAGTCGCCATCCTCGATTCAAAATGTCGGCTCAAAAATTTGTAACCATGAAAATTGTAAGTTGTGCTCTTGGTAGGTAAGCCAGGTTTCGCTATGTTATTAAGGACGTAGTTCAGTTTAAGTGAAGAAACAAATCATTGGAGAAGTCGCCATCTTGAATGCAAAATTGCCATATTTTTGAATTGCCTTCATTTGGACTCTTATGTGGTATATTGAGGAGAATAAAACAAACAAAATTTAACGTAGTAAGTTAGCTCCGCGAAACATTTAGAAAGAAACATATGTAGCTTTAGAGATGGGGCAACACCAGTGTTTCTTTCAGAAACAATGTTCCTGAGGATCACAGTTAGTATTCCCAGGGGCATTGCTCATAGTATTCTATTTATTATTCTATTATACACGTATTATTTGGTCTCCTGCGGGGGCACTCTAAGAGCCCCAAGGAGGCAGTGTACCCCCCAAAAACATTTTGGAAAAAACATTGAGCATCATTTGCAAAATATAGTATGATAGCGGTTCAAAAGTTTGTAACCATGAAAATTGTAAGTTGTTCTGACGATAGGACAGTCATGTTTTGGTATACTCTTAAGGATGAAGGACAGTTTCAATGGAGAAACAAATCATTGGAGAAGTCGCCATCTTGAATGCAAAGTTGCCATGTTGTTGAATTGGCTTGATCTGCCTTGTTATGAGCTATGTTAAGCATAATAGAAAAAACATAAATCAACATACGAGCATGGCTCAGAGGTAACGTGTAAGGTTTCTAATTAGCAGGTACGGGTTCTATTCCAGACTAAACGGTTTTTGTATTTTTTTTCTTATCTCTATTTCTTTGAATTAGCAAAGTACTTTCTGTTCGTATTGCGGGAACAAAATATTTTCATTATTACATACGTACAGGCAACTTTTGAGATGGTCCCGAAACGAGGCAGTATGTTCGTGTAAATTTTTGGTGACGATACTCAAGCATTCAAAATCAAACATATGTAGCTTTGGAAATGGAACATCACCAGTGTCCCTTTCGGAAGCAATGTTCGGGGGGGAGTATTAGCCCGGGGGCACTGCTAATAACATTCTATTTGTTATTGTATTATAAACGTATTATTTTGATCTTGTCACGGGCGCTCTGAGGAGGCAGTGTCCCCCAAAAAGAGTCTGAAAGAAACATTGGCATTTTCACGATATAGTGTCCATACAAGACAGCAATACATTTTGTCTCGCGACAACAGTTTCTGCTTCAAACCGAAATGATTGCAAAATATCTCTCTCCCCTTTTATGTCCCTCGTTAAGATAGATGCGTATACCAAATCTGAAGTGAATACCACAAGTGAAAAATATAAAATATTAATTTTAAGAAAATACACAAACACACAGGGACGTACGGAGGGGGTGAGTCCTGGGGGTCCAGACCACCCCCGAAATTCAAACTTTTGTGTAAATTTAGCCTAATTTTAGGGACAAGTTTAGGAATTTAAATATAAAATACCCTGATATTGAGTTTGGACACCCCCCCCCGAAATAAGTTCCAGCGTATGCTACTGCACACACACACACAAAAATGGGCACCTCTTGAAAATTTTCTCGTCGGCAGCGTACATAGTTATAATATATAAGATATGTGTAAACGTGCCCCTTTCGATTTAATAGTTTTAGTTGCGGGTCCGGTTGGAATGAAATGCCGTGTATAATAAAGTCGAGCTTATTTTCAATCACCTATGCTATAAAAATAAACTTTCAAAGAAAGAAAAAAGTAAGAGAAAAACTTGTTGCGAATCGAACCCAGGTCTCCTGCGCAGTAGGTTCACGTCGTTCCCCTTCACTACTCAATTCCTTACATTTTTGACTTCCTACTTACTGCTCACACAGTACTGGTACGTAGCGGACCGGCTTCTGTGGAATTACACCTCTATAATCGGAATTGTAATCGGGCTATATATGCGTTTTTTAGTATGATTAAGGATATGATGTGTTGTTATTTAATTGTAATAATAAATAGCAAAGACAAATTCTATTACACTGTTCTACTACAATGTAGAAAGTGGTGTTGTTTAAAATGCTATAAACAAATTTTTTGAAAGCCTCCAATAATATTCAAATTCTAAATTACCTAGTAAATAATCGTCTTCATTGAAAATGCAAGAGTAAAAACACAGGAAAACTGTGTGCAATTGCCTAGTATATATAAATATTTCAAGAAGTCGTGCTGCCCAATAAGTACATTTGTTCCAAAGGACACCATTGTAATACAGTGTACTACGTTACAGCGCAAAAACTTGTGTTCAATCAAATGTTATGAACTAATGTTTAAAAGGCCTTAACAAAATTCATATTTGTAAACTACCTACAAATTGTAGTCTTCATTGAAAATACAAGACGATAGATACAGGTAGACTGCAAGAAATTGTCCAGTAAACATGAAATATTTCAAAAAGTGTTGCTGCAGGTAATATGTACTACTATGCCGAACGATTCCATTATAAGGGACTTTTCTACATTACAGTGCAAAAGTAGTGTTCTCTCAAATGTTACCAACAAATGTTTAAAAAGCCTCCACCAATATTCATATTTGTAAATCACCTACAAATTGCAGTCTTCATTGAAAATACAAGAATAAATATACAGGGAGACTACAAGAATTTGTGCAGTATATGTGAAACTTTTCAAGAAGTCTTGCTGAGGTAATATGTACAACTATGGCCAAGGTTTCCATTATAATTCACTGTACTACATTTTAGTATAAAAGTAGTGTTCACTCAAATGCTATGAAAAAAAATTAAACACTCTCCAACAATATTCATATTTGTAAATTACCCAGTAAATTGTAGTCTTCATTGTAAATACAAGAATAAATGTGCAGGAAGCCTAAAATATTTTCTCACTCTTATATCTCAGATATGAACTACTATTCCTGCAGGTAATATGTACAATTAACAACAACGATACTATTATAACACACTGGACTAAATTACACTGCAAAACATAGTATTAAAAAAATGCTACGAATAAATATTTAAAACGCTGCAAAAATTCACATTTGTAAACAGTGGGTGTTATCAGAAAATGCAAGGTTTAATAGGTAGGCTATTGGAAGACAGTGTACGCTGTTTATGTTTCAGAAAATAAATTCTGTAATTGTCTCTAACATGTATAGATGTGCGCAAAGTGTACATAATAAGCCATGTACATGATTGCCAGAGTAGAAGTAGTAATAGAGTTCTTTCTAATAAATTGTGTGTTTGCTTTTCAAAGTTGCATGGAAGGAATAATACTGGCTGAATTGATGTATGTGTTGGTAACAGTTGTCTGCTGTAAAGGGAAGTGAATTCCTCAAGGAATAGTTTTCTAGAACATGACACCTCATGGGAAAGGCCTGACCGGGGGCCTGGGGGCGGAGCCCCCAGCGAGCTTTAGCGAGTGTGTTATATAAGGTGGCCCAAAAGTAGATATACACCCCTGCATTGATCAAGTATAACATTCTTGCTTATGGGTTTATTTGCTTTGGCTTTACGACCTTGGTATAAGTAAAAGGCTTTAAGAGGCCTCATCCCGGCGAAATTAAAATACCGCTAATTTTACAGTAATTATGTGATATCTTCAAATAGATAAAAGATAATTGAAATATGGAACAAGAGCGCCCTAGACAATATTATTTTGCGTGAGGTACCGTTATCACAAGTCATCTAGTGACTTTCCGTTTCCACCTGTTTAGAAACGCGAAAATAAAGGCCGATTTTCAAAATGACCAGAAATCGAAAGCAGATAAGTGGGTCGTGATAATGATATCTCATGTAAAATGATATTGTCTAGGGCGCTCTTGTTCCACATTTCGATTATCTTTTATCTATTTGAAGATATCACATAATTACTGTAAAATTAGCGGTATTTTAATTTCGAAGGGATGAAGACTCTTAAGAACAAATAATAAAGAAACTGATGGATAACAATAAGAAATGGTATGAAATACAGTGAGCTGATCAGTACGGACTGTATACCTATTTTTGGGCCACTATAAAGGATATATTGTTCCAGCCTCAACTGCTGAGTTATCCAAAAATAAATAAATAAATTAATTAAATAAAAACAGAGAGAGAGTAGTACGAAAAAAAAAGTAAGTTCAGTAGATATAGTATACCAAACAGGGTCAGAAGAGTCTGCCAAGAGGAAGAAGATGGCACCCTAGTCGATAAGTATAAGGAAACTTAGCTCTCAATTTTTTATTACTTTTTACTTATAACATGTTTTTTTACTTTAGACAATTTTATGTTTAATAAAATCTTCAGTATATGTTTTACAATTTAAAAATATTTAGCGCCGCTTCTTCTCCTTAATTACATTTAAAAAGTGTGGAAAACAAATCTACTTACAACAGGCTAACCGTCCATATTGGACGGGCCATTTTGTAAATAAATAAATAAATAAAATAAACTGATATTTTTTTTTTAGTGACAATAGCCAACTTGGCTGCATGAGCTGTTTCATATAATCATAACATTCCATGCAAGAGGATTCAGGACGAGACAAGAGGCTGCCAATATGTCGCCAAGTAAGGTGCTATGGCAGGGGAGAGTGGGGGAAGGGCTTACTAACTCAACATGGAGGACGTAGAATAAGGGGCACAGAGTATTTTGGCCTTGATATCACGTGGAGACATGTGGAAGTGAACTTACGGTACTAAGAAGAAGAAAAAGCTTTACTTACCACTAAACACAACTAATTAGGAACAAAATCACTATAAAATTTCAAAAACTTTAGAAAACAAAACACTAAAACTGATACCACGATACACCGCCTACGCGTTACACGATACAGATGCGCACGTACAAACAATTGAGAACTTCCACATCTCTCATCACAGAAAAAAAAAGTCTCCACTACAAAAGCTGTTAATTGGTAAATTACTATCTCATTGTTTCCTCCAACGAGGCAGATTTTTACATAACAAATCAATCATTTTGCACTGAGGATCTAAGTAACCACCTGAGTCAAGCAGCCATTGTTTATCGCCTTGTTTGCAAGCAATTAAGCAATTATGCAATTGCTTTCTCTTCTCACGCCAGTTTATGCATACACACCCCGTTGATCCTTCTTCTGGTAGACCTTGTATCATTACGCAAAATCGAGAATTTAAGGTCTTGACGAGGATAGGGGAAATGCATGGCTCAATTCCAAGCATACACAGGCACGTGGATTCGTTAACAGAGCGTTTGCCCTTGGTGTGAAAGGGTCCGTCGTAGAATCCTTGGTCTTGTCTTATTATTATTATTATTATTATTATTATTATTATTATTATTATTATTATTATTATTATTATTATTATTAAATGTTGTGCTTTTGTGTTATTATTAAGTGTTTGGGTCTGAAAATGTTTCTTCCACGTTTCTCGATCTTCAGCTTTCTCTTGCACCTCCCAATATTTTCTTCAATTTTTCAAATCATCGATCAGTTCTGTCCTTCTTCTTCCTATTCCTCGCTTTCCTTCCATCTTTTCATCTATGGCGGTGTGCAGAAGACAATTTCTATGCAAAATGTGTCCAACCCAATTGGCCTTCCTGCGAAATATGCTGGCTGAAAGCGACCTCTTCTCTCCTATCCGTTTTAAAACATCTTCGTTTATTACTCCCTCTGTCCAAGATTCAGAGAATTTTGTTGATGTTGGTAAAGTATGAAAAATCCCACATATGTTGCCAATTTCGAGGAAAATCCGAATTATCCCTTTTTTGAGAAATTAATGTCAAAAAATCCCACAAAATATCCCCATTGTACACCATTCCCCCTCACGCAGGATCGAGCTCCGTGTGGCCTTTATCTTCCTTATGCTAAAATTCACCTTCAATAAAATACGATTTGACAACATCCAGGATAACACGATGAGGGAATTCCAGTGCATTCAAAACAGGGTTCCAGGGTTGCTTCCAGTGATAGTGACAACGTTGGATAGCAAAGTACTTTGGAGGGGACTAGCATGAAAACGTGGTAAGTAATTCCCATGATTTTCTTACAGTATAAGTCTGGTAATTAATGAACAGCTCTTGTGTACAGTAATCGTAATAATCTTAAGGATGTCCACAGATTGCGTTTGAGTATTTAAAATCTCGAGGTACAAGTAAAAGTAGGTATTCACACCAGTCAGTGGCGTAGCAATAGGGTAGGCAGGGTAGGCATTGCCTACGGGCGCAGGGAGTTTCGGTATATTAGGGGGCGCCTCAGGTTTTTAATAAAGAACCAAATTATGTAAATAAAGCCCCAATTTTCGCAGTCTTCCTTTCTGAACATGGCAAGAATAAAAATTCCTGCTGACTTCACTCGCAGCTTATTACATTTGCGTATCAAATCATTGACATTACTGTAAACTCGTCGAGGTTATAGCACTGTATGATTAACAAATTAATCCTTCTGTATTAATACGATATCAATCCTATATTATATGTACTGAGCTCACTAAGTTTAAATAAAATTCCCCTGCTCAACAGGTTTTCAACAGTAATGACAGATTCTATGACCTATAAGATCTGGATTAAAATGAGTTAAAAAGTCTTGCCATGATTGAGGCACAGCACAATTGTTAAGTACTGCAACTGCACAGAACCAACCACAAGCACCAAGGGTCGGGCAAACCAGCCAACTACCCGGGGCGCCCAAACAAGCACCCCAAAATAAATTTTTGAACGTATTTTCTAATATCAGTGTAATAAAATGTTAAATATAGGCTAGGACTAGGTAGGGGGCGGCAAAAAGACACTTTGACCGCGTGAAAATTTTGCTCATGAATTGGACATCTCTGATCTGATGATAGAGTTTGCAGAAGCAAAAATGAGAAAGAAACACTTCTGATTTTGTATACAATTGGTCGATTTAAAAAACTGAAAATAGAAAAAAATTCTTATAAGTGGTTTCACAAGGTTTTATTATTTATTTCATAATTATGTAAAATTGTAAAATACTATATAGATATATTCATTTGAAATCCTGTTGATACATTACTCTTCATTTGTACTATCACTGCAAAAGAGTTCCGAATTTTACATGAGTATATTTTTAATGAACAGGACACTGTCTAGTTCACTTTTAAAAGACATACTACAACGATATGGAAAAAAAAAAACGGTCAATACCGTCCCAATGATAATTTTCAGTTTATGGTCGTTTCTGCGCTTACGCATACGTTATAGCTCGCATGGGGCCTATTCGATGGGTTAGGGGGCGCTACTAGGGATTTTGCCTACGGGCGCCACAGACTTCTTACGCCACTGACACCAATGGCGGGTTTTGAGGGAAGTAATCGGTAAAAATATCCTATAAGCTAAGGGAAGGATGTGTATGTAATGTACTACTTCTTATAGATTTCTTGCCTTAGTTTATAGCGACAAAATTAAGATTTTTACCGAAGTGACTGTAATCAAAGGCCACCATTGATTCATACCTTATTTGGTCCTTCGTCAATCCTTTCCCAATAAACGACCAACCGGAATGGTTTTTAGAATTATACAGAGAATTACGTTCTCCCTACGTGAAATAAAACAGAAAATTGGTCGCCCTGTTCCACCGTTATTCACGGACCTACTAAAACTATAAAGGTAACCAAGAAAGTCTGTCGCTTTTTCACCCACCACCTTCGAACATCGATATGTCACCTAAGACTTACCTGAAAGATCAAAAATAGTCCATCAGCATCTACGATCTTCTGTCAACGTTCTGGAAGGCCATGGATCCCATCGCGGTAGAACTTGGTGGGCCGTGAAGCAAAGAAACTATCAAGCGCATTTTGCACTTCTACTAGGGATTTGAACTGGCGTCCTCTACGGTGATAGAACAAGTGATAATCGGACGCCGCAATGTCCAGGGAGTATGGCGGATGTAATAGTGTTACCCACCCAAGGCACAGAATGGTATCCTGGGTCAGTCTAGCCACGTGGGCTTATGTTGTCCTGTTGCGATTCAGAAGTGCTGGCTCCAGACTTTCTTGAATACTTCTTGAATACGGCTCAACTGCTGACGGTACACAGTTGCATTGATGCTCTTACCAGCTTGTAGCAGTTCCCGATGCACGATGCCGCGAGCAGACCACCCAACACAGAGGAGGACCTTCTTCTGGTGCAATGCTGGTTTCGGGTGTTTTGAAACTGGTTCATGGGATGCTAACCAATGATGACGGCGCCGAGAAGCTTCGTATAGGACCCACTTCTCATCACATGTTAACACCCTGTCCAGAAATGGTTCCTTCCTCAGATAAGACAGCGAATAAACACAGGTGTCTGCTCGCGTTGCCTCCTGGCCCGGAGTCAAATCATGTGGGACCCATCGACCCAACTTGTAGTGCTTCCCAAGTTGATGGAGGTGTTGCTGAATGGTTTTTCCACTCACTCTGAATTGTAGTCCAAGTTCCTCACATGTTTGGCCACTGTTCGCCTCGAGTCCTGCTTGAGATCTTCATTTTGGATGTGTTGGTCTTCCGGCACGTGGTGCATCTTCGAGTGTTTCGTCATCGTCCTTAAACTTGTTAAACTACCGCTGAACTGTCCACGTAGTCACGACACCCTTACCAAAGGCCTGGCATATCTTCCCCCCCATATCTTTGACCCGTTTGAACTTGTACAGAATAGACGCCCTAATAACACTCTGTGGAAGTTCCATGTTCACTCTGTCCGTACGCAAGTTCACAGCGTAGCTGAACTACCACAGCAAGGTAGTATGTTGTATTTACCCACACCAACAACTGACCTTCGGCACGAGGGCTAATTGAACACAGACCTCCCCAAAAAGCCGGAGAACTTTCTTGGTTACCTTTATAGTAATGGCCTTTCTTTAAATAAATAAATAAATAAATAAATAAATAAAAAAAGGAAATTTCATTTTTCGATTTTCCGAAAAAAAAATTCGTATTTGATTTTTCATTTTTCGAAAAAATGTGGCCATCCTTTCGTTCGTTGACTGTAATTACAATACAATGTGATGAAAGAAATGAGTACTTGTAGTAGTGTACTATGGCATACGTAATGGTGCTATTCAGCCGGTTCGTACCGGTACCGGTTGTTAAAATATTTCGACTTCGCAGAATCGTTTGTTATAACTAGACATAACAGTAAATTTTACTGTTATACCCAGAACAGTAAATTTTAGTTTAACTATCATTGTTTTCAGAAACTTTTACAATTACAAGGTTAAACATACGATTTCTCAGTCAGAACAAGGTATAAGCGTTTATTTGTTAATCTCAAATGCTCAGATATCAAGAGTGAGAACTGGGATCACATGAGTGTAGTGGTGAGGGTTACTTATATTTGAAACGCATACATACCATTATCAACAGCTGTCGATCCACTGCTGGATTAGGTTTTTTCCAATAGTTTTTGACAACCTGGATAATTTGTTTAAGATATTCGCAGTGCTACCTTATTTCGTCACACGATCTTGTATTAGGATGCTGTTAAGGTCTCTACTTGTCACTTGCGTTATCGAGTAAAAATTTTGCTTGTGTCTACCTTGTACGGTTTGTTTCTACTATCTATCTATCTATCTTTCATAAGGAGAATTCAAAAAGTAAAGGCACATTTACAATTTCTCTTCTCAGGGATTGGCAACACTGTTAGTAACCAGTGCTGAGTGTAGTTGGCAACATTTGGAGACAACGTGTCACTCGTATTCCTATTAGTTGTTTGGGTGTAGCAGACCGTTCAACATGGCAGCTCCATTGGCGATCTGCACCAGCGGAAGGTGTGAAACCTACGGACATTATTCGTCGAATGCAAGCACAGTATGGTGACAGCTGTTTATCGTGAAGAAAGATCTACGTATGGATAGACCGTTTCAAACAGGGAAGAACTTCTTTATGTGACGATGAAAGATCCGGCAGGCCATAGACCTCAACAACTGAGGAACCTGGGTACATCATCCCAAACCAAGAAAATAAGGCTGCGACCATTGGAAACACCCATCATCACCAGAAGTTAAGAAATTTAAACGTCAACCATCAGCTAGTTATTGATGCGGTGCAAAATTAGTTACAAATGCAATCGAAAAACTTTTTTTCTGACGCAATCAAAAGACTTGTGAAAGATTGGAAAAAGTGCATTGAAGCCCAAGGAGGTTACGTAGAAAAATAAGGTATGTTTCAGTTTTCTATCATTAGAATAAGTACAGCTTTTCTCAAATGTGCCTTTACTTTTTGAAATTCCCCTATTATATATATATATATATATATACAGAACCTGTTTTTGAAAAAATAATACCACTGAGCATATGTCCTTGTTCAATTTTTTTCGTTGTAGGAATAGCCGTTCACGTGTCCACAACTTGTCCAAAGAAGATCAATATGCTGTCACACAGTTCCTCACCGCTGAAAGATGTCAACCAGCTGAAATTTTTATCGGATGAAGAACATGATGATACATATATATCGAATCAAGATTTACTTTTTGCCTATTTTGACTCCACTGGCGCATTCCGTATTCACTGCTCTCAAGATTAGTTTTTGCCTATTTTGACCCAACTGACCCATTCCGTATTCACTGCTGTCAAGGTTTACCTTTTTCCTATTTTCGACCCTCCTTTAAGATAACGCATATCTGACAATTCTATTGGGAGCATGGCTTTGAATTATGCCCTGTCGGAAATCTCTTGCCCACACAATGAACACTGCTGAAATATGCATTTTTGGATGGCGTATACGTGATTTCCTTTTGGACGACATCGACAGCCACTCCACGGTTTCTCGTGTTTGAAATAATGCGCGTTGCAGTGTCGCTTTTCCACTGTTTTGGACAGCACCAGCTGTGAAACTAAGCACTTTTCTCCATAGGTCTATATGAACATCTTTTATTATCTTAGTGTCTTTATTACCTCTCAAATGTCGATGAGCTCCGTCGTGGCTAAGCGGTTAGCGTACGCGCTTTTGGCGTGGAAGACCGGGTTCGATTCCCGGTGGGAGCTCATGTGGTTCGAATTTCACGTTAATCATTAGGTCCCGTCTCATTTAGCCTCGCTGCTGAAAGGGACGTTAAACACAAAATCAACTGAAATGTCGGTGTTCTTTTGAAACAGCTTCTACATTCATGTCCAAAATTATTGTCGCATATCTATAACTGTCTTCTTTTAAGAATATAATTTGATAATTATTTTGCAGGGTACTTTTAATAGTGTTACTATGTGTATAATCAGGAAATGTATATTTGTGGTAAATTTCAAAGGAAAAGAATTAAAAATACGAAAATTAGAATAAGTAAAACAAAATGTTGCTAAATGGACAAGAAAGTTTTATTTTCGTTTTATTGTTCTTATTTACTGCTCTTTTGACATAAAATTTGGCACATACATGTCTTTGCCGATTATATACATACTAACATTGTAAGAAATATCGGGCGAATTCGTTATCAAATTATATTTCTACAACAACATATTTATAGATATGCGACAATAATTTTGGACATGAGTGTACGTGGAAATCCTCTAATACGTGTGTGCGAAGTGGGGGAGGAGGGAAGCCGTGGTGACTCAGTGGTAGAGCGTTAATCTCTAGTCTATTAGATCCCAGACCGTACGAATTTGTGTTGGACAACTTTGTGTTCGAGGGTTTTCTGAAGGTTCTTCCGTTTCTTAACATATTCTTATTCCACCAATCGCTTCACTTTTATTTATCATTAGTCTTGTTTAGACTAAAAGATCAATTTCCTCAATAGGTGGCCAGAAATATTGAATACAATAAATTATGTTGCGTTTCAGAAAGGTATCAGAATAGTTTAAAAAGTCTTTCTGAGGCTGATATTTTCTCTAGTCATAACCTTGTGCTGGCCAAGAACATCTAACTAAAAAAATGAGGCTAGAAGAAAAAAAACTTTTCAATTTAAAATTGAAAAAATTAAAGAAGTGAAAAATTGATTCGTACGAAAATATTCGAAAATGAATATAAAGCTCAGAGAAACTAGTTCAACTCTGCACACACTAGACTAGAAAAGTGACAAAATACGAGGGAGGATTAGAAACTAAGGATGATATTTCTGTAGTTTCGTATCTTACAGAGCAATGAAGAGTGTGCGGTAATTTTAAAACACGGGTTGGCAACTGTGCAGTTTCAGCTACCCGCCACCTACGGCGTGAGTTGTAGGTAAACATAGTATAAATGGCGACTCGTTTGGAAAACTGGTTTCGCGAAGAGGTCCGCTCAGTTATGCGATTTCTGTTAGCGAAATGTGTAACCGCGGCTGAAATTCACCGGCAGCTGGTAGAGATTTTTACGGAGAGACTGTAATATATCATCAGCATGTCGCAGAATGGTGTCAAAAGTTCGCGGCTGGTAGAGGAAACGTCACCGACGAAGAGCATAATGGCCGACTCAGCACGGAATCAACAGATTTGAACATCAACGACCACTCTCCCTACAGTCCGGACCTCGTTCAAAGCGACTTTCACCTGCTCCCGCACTTGAAGAAGCACCTAAGAAGCTGTCGCTTCGCTTCAGACGGGGAGGTGAAACATTTCGTGACAACGTGGCTGAACGTGCAAGGACGGGATTTATACCAAGAGGGAACTCATCCCACGATGCGACAAGTGCCTCAAGCGATACGGAGACTATATCGAAAAATAACCTAATGTACAGTGTATCTATTGTCTGATGGCTGTATTGGTTGTATGAAATAGTATATACACGTTTCACTGCAGGCTTTGTAACCTTACTTTCTGATCACCCCTCGTACTGACAACGGATAAGGGTTAAGAAGCTACGTACTAAGGCAAAGATGTGCAAAATGAGGTCCGAAAACAATAGTGAGAACGAATAACTACGGGAGACATAGCAATGGAAGAATTTTACAAAAGAAAACGGGAAGTAAGACAACCACATGGCGCACGTTGGCCAAATTTTGCGTCGTGGGAGACTGGCACATGATGTCTTCAGCCTCCAGAAGGCGTTACTCTCACTTGCGTCTGCTGTCATAAAGGAGTGCTTACGTTGGGAGCTCTTGTTAACTTTTACGTCCCACAGTTATTATGCCGGCTAGGCTAAAGGAGACGATGATGATGAGAAATGAATGAAAATGGTAGAATGAAGAAAGTGGAAGAACACCGAGAAAACCCACGCATATGGTGTTTGTCCACCACAAAGCCAACACGGCGCGAGCTGGGATCGAACCCAGGACCCCATGCACCGGAGGTGAACGCTCCACCACTAAACCACCGTGGTCCATTATTTTAGTAAATAATACACAGTAATTTACAATTAAAAATTTCTTTATCAAGATATTAATTCATTCAGAAGTGATTTATTACGAATTTCTGTATCCTAAGGACAATCATGGATATATTTGTTTTATCCTTCTGGGCCTTTTGAAACAAGTGATAAAAACACATAAAACAATCATTTACATTTTCTCAAATCTGACAGAAATATTAAACACGCTGGTTTGCTTCTTAAAAAAGTATCAACGCCAGTGATACCTTCAGGGATTCAGCCCAAGCGAAGATCTCTCTCCGTATTTATACATATTCCCTGACATTTATACTCCCGCGAATTTATGTTTCTCTTACGAAGAAAGCTATCTGATCAGCAATGTCTTGAATTTACGGCAAAATACAGTCTATTATTCTTATTTCGAGCTTTGAAGTCTTCAAATACATAGAAAAAATATACAATAAAAAAATCTTAAGGTATTATGGAGATGTAAAAGTTGAAATTCTCAGAAGTAAAGGAAGTGTAACTTAGTAGACAGGGCTATAATGGTTGATGGAGAAACTTACATAACGAGTAACTATGAAGTTACGGAACAGGCAAACGAACGGTGAATGGAGGAAGTTATACAACAGGCAAACTAACGGTAGAGAAATTTACATAACAAGCGAACAAATAGTTGATGGAAAATCTTACATAACGGATACGTAAACGGAAATGAATGAAATGAAATTTTGAGTTTTACGTCCCACGGTTATGCCGGTGAGGCTAAAGGAGACTGTGATAATGAGTAATGAATGAAATGGTGGAATGAAGAAAGTGGGAGGAAACGGGAGAACCCCGAGAAAACCCACGCACACGGTGTTTGTCCACCACAAAGTTCACTTGGCGGGAGCAGGGTTTGAACCCGAGACCCCTAGCACCAGAGGTGAACGCTCTACTACTGAGCCACCGCGTCCCCGGATACGTAAACGGGTAACTGGAGAGTTACATAACAGGCAAACTACCAGTGAATGGAGAAATTTACATAGACGAACAAATGGTTGATGAAGAAACTTACACGACGACAAGAAAGCAAACGGGTAAATGGGAAGTAACATAACAGGCAAACAAACGGAGAACTGGAGAAGTTACGTAACAGGCGAATAAATGGTTGGACAAACTTACATAACGGCTAAGCAAACGGGTAAACGAACGGATGACTGAAGGAAGTTACGTAGGCAAACAAGTGCCTTCAGAAAGTTATATAACAGGAGAACAAACGGGTGTCCGAAGAAAGATATGTAACACGTAACTAATCAAAAAGTGCACATCACCAAATAGTGCGGATGATTAAGATGGGCAAACACGCCACTCACGCGAGAGAGACCCTGAATAGTTCAAGAAAATGGACGATAATTCTTCATTGGATCACAAAGTATGATACTTTAACCAGCTTTTCTTTCTTGGAGATCTTGGGAATTTGTACTTGTTTATTTTGTCGCATTTCAGTACCCTTTTGTAAATTCACATTTTTTCATAAATTCTAGACTAAAATTCTTGATTTAAAACTAACAGCTTATGTGCGTTGTTTACACAAGGAACTCGATCAAGGAACAGAACTTTTCACATTACAAATATATATAAAAAACGGCATACATGATCTTAGGACTTTTTTATAATTATTATTATTTGCATCTAGTGGTTTTGTAAAAAAAAAAATAACAATATTCAATTGTATTATTTCATCTTCCCCTGCCTCGTCCTCTCCCTCGGCCTCTGCTTCCGCCACTGGTTCCTGGATTTCCACTAGCTTCTGCTTTCGGTGTAGCTTTCTTCTTGGCCTGAAATTCAATAATTCATTTATTATTATTATTATTATTATTATTATTATTATTATTATTATTATTAAAATCCTCAATAAATTTGGAAATGTGATTTCATTTAACACTAACAGACAAATAATGACAAAATGCCAAGATTTAAAGAAAAATTATCAAATATCTATAGCAGTGGTTCTCAAACTTGTTGTTATCGCGACCCATATTAAATATTAAAAAGTACTTTGTGGCTTACCTACTTTTATTCAAATAGATATTGTCATTCTACGAAATGGTGGTATTTCAAACCAATTAAATTTTGTAAATCATATTTCTATTGTTTTTTTCATATAAAGGTAATGCAGAGCTAACACTATTCTCAATGCAATGCCCTACCTCATAACAGATTTTGACTCATCCATTCTCTTTCCATCCTAACCCAGCATCTGTACTGACTGCACAACAGGGCAGGGCTCTGAGTAACCACTTATTTTTCACCTCCTTAATAAACGCTTTCAATATTCGTTTTCTGAATGGACTTACGATACTTTACAATATATGTTTCTGCATCAAAATAAAATTTTCACAATTGAAAGGAAAAAGTTCTCGCGACCCACCAATGGGTCGCGACCCACATTTTGAGAAACACTGATCTATAGTATTACTTGCACTTTTATCAATACCATTATGACTACGAGCGACTAATACTGATTTTCAACCTAGTGCGGAAGATATTGTAAGGATCTATATACCCACACGCACTGCAAACCACATGTTCTCACTACGAACACGTGTTTTACGAGGGTATGTCAAAAATTATCCGCAATTTTGACATAACTCTTCTTACGCTGTTTATACGGACCTGTCTTGTCTTCGTTTATTTTATTGTTATGCTGTTGTGGTCAAGCTATAAAAGTTTGATCCCATAATTCCTCAATTTGTCCTCCTTTTGTTGCAAATAGATCATGGCCGCTCCATTAGATATTTGCACCAAAGAGAAACAACGAGCAGTAATCGGAAGGTATGACAAAATTCAGCGTGCACGTGACATGGTTCTATTAGACAGATGAGTGACTACTAATGAAGTGGCATATCGTCTGGAAATTTGTCACGGTTCCTAATACACCTTCCGACCACCAAGTTTATACACCATCTACAAATGTTCAATATGTGCTCTTTTGGTGACGCGACACATATCTAGACAATACTCGACGTTTTTTTTCTTGCTTTCCCTCCATTTTCCACAGGTACTAACCTCGTACTGCCACTTGGAATACAACCTTGGTCAGTTTGTTGTTCTTTTCATACATCTTCCATGTGTGTACGCGTAATACTTTAGAAAATATAGCCTTTTCAAAACAAATGAATCATTTACGCTAACCCTGTATATTGATTACAACTTACACAGAAGATTCGAGTCAACTATTTACCTTAATCATTGCATCATTCGTAATATCATCCTCTTCCTCTTCCTCTTCTACCTCCCCTTCACCCTCTCCGTCTTCAAGCTCTGGATAATCAGCTGAGGTACCTGCTCCTCCTTTCTTCTTTTGTACAGACGCCACTGCGTACGGCAAAGCTGCGCATTCTTTATTGTAGGTACGGGTAAATGCGGATTTCACCTGTAGTAAACAAGACAAATATGGTAATTCATACTGCTGGAACAAATAACCCTGTGAAGATATGTGATTAGTAAATTGGGAAGAACAAAATAGCTATTTTTGTTCAAACAGCACTAATTCCAATGTAGTTGATGAATATGCTCATGTAAAGTGTTAAGCTATGTACAATGAAATTTGTCTGTGTTGGCCACCATAGGTTCCAAACTTAAGAAGACAGACTACTAAATACTTTTCAAAAGCTAACAATTTTTCTTTTGCCAGATTTTCGTAAATGAAAAGAGATAATGAAATGTAACTTACCTCAATAATAGATCATGTTATTCTACACCCGAAAATACGAATCGGAAGAATTTTCAGTGTTGGCATCCATAGAAATTACAGTGTGACCAGAATTTGAATTATCCAAAAATCTAGGTTATGGCAGCGACTAGAAAAATGAACTCAACGGCAACTGATGACTTATCATGCTGTCTGTGTTTTTGTTAACTACTTTTTAAATAATATTTGTATTTATTTTGTAATAAAGAATACAAAATAAATAATTTTTAATAAGCAGTAGAATTAAAATACAAATATTATTTAAAAAGCAATTAACAAGGAACACAGACAGACAGACGATTCTTCCGATTCGTATTTTCGGTTGTAAAATAACATTATCTATTACTGAGGTAAGATACATTTCATTATCTCTTTTCACTTACGGAAAACTGGCAAAAGAAAAATTGTTAGTTTTTGAAAAATATTTAGTAGTCTGCCCCCTTAAGAAAATAAACATATTTTAAAGCAAAACCTGTTATAGATTGTAATGTAAGCGCTTCTAACTCAGTAACTATTTAAAAAAAATAATCAAAAGATCCAATGTATTTCAAGCAACAAAAGTTTTCTTGTACGCCTTATATCTGGAGAACTACATATAGTGTAGCCGAACCCAAACTATCACTTAACTCAGTTTGATGTGGGGCCGCGGTGGCTCTGTGGTAGAGCGTTCACCTCTGGTGCTTGGGGTCCCGGGTTCGATCTCAGACCCCGCTAAGTGAACTTTGTGGTGGACAAACACCGTGTGCGTGGGTTTCCTCGGAGTTCTCCCGTTTCCTCCCACTTTCTTCATTCCACCATTTCATTCATTACTCATCATCACCGCCTCTTTTAGCCTAGCCGGCATAAGCCTGGGACGTAATAGCATTTAGGCCGCGGTACTAAATTTACGAGAAAGTTTAATTAGACAGTACTTTGAAATGTCTGTCTCCTCCTTCAACTCTTGCATAACTAAGGGTGACTCATAAAGGTGACCGTAGTGATAGTGAGTAAGAAGCATCCTGGATAGTCTGACGAGGGTGAAGAATCAGACGCTGGTGTTGCTGAAATGGTGGGAAGTGATTGTGCGTGATTTGGGTGGGTACAAACAGACAGAGCTTTGCGAAACAAGGTCACTTTTCTTTTTTCAGTAATATTCCGTATTCCAATAATATACTGTATATAAATATTCTATATACATTATATATACTGTATAACAAAGATACGTATTTTCTGTTAATAAAACTATTAAGTGTACAAGTACTTTTTGTGCCAGTGTAAGGTGTTACTGGTATCCAATGAAGGTGGAAATTTTTGCGAACAAGATAAGTTTTACTGTTATTTTCTTTTTAAGTCTTCGATGGTTTACAAAAGTAACTGCAGTAACTTGTAATGGTATTATTTTCAACCCAAAAGATACGTGTACATGCCATTTTGAAATTGACGATTTATGACCTGAGGGGGCAAATCTCGATTATAGGCCGCACCATAATTTTTTAAAGCCAAAATTTAGGGGGAAGAAGTGCGGCCTATATTCGCGCAAATACGGTAAATAACGAAAGAAGAGAAAAGAAGGAAAACTACGTACCTTGCTGGGAATATCAGCCATGGGATCTTTTTGATTGGGCCACGATGATAATTCAATAATGCTATCCAAATCCTCTCGCAACAAATGGTAATCCTGTAATACTTTCACTGCAGCTGGTACTCCTTCTACTTCATTTTGTTTCAAGGGACGAAGAATAGCATCCCGCAATGGTTTTAGATAATCCAAGTTTACGGCTTGCTTGCCTCCAGTTATACTACAGAGAAAGAACATTGGGTTGATTATATTTCAGTTTTGTTACAAATCTTTAGAAATAGTATTCCTTAACTTTGTGGACTCTAGAAATACAAATATTATTTTTGGTTTGAAATACATTTAAATGAAGTGTAATAAACTTTTAGATTAATAGGATTAATAAAAAAAATGGGACAAGAAATACCTAGTTTCTTGTAGTTCATTGTAAATGATAACATTCTTCTGTAATAAGGACGATATGAAAGAAAACAGCTGCCATCGACAATACAAAAGTGTTTTATATCCTGATGTTAACATACGTTCGCCACTTTGCTACTAGTGGGCAACGGAATTTTCAAACAAAATTTACTTACGTTCGTCCAAAGGGAACTTTTTTTTTTTTTTTTTTTAATTTAAATCAGGTGGATGCACATCTATCAAGAGAAGCCAATTGGTAACCCGTGAATAAGAATGAGAAAAAAGCAATTTTTCACACACAAATCGCATACATCAACAGCTGAAACAGCACATAGCTAGTTTCATCTTTCAACAGAACAGCGCAAGCTTTCGAAATATGGAAATGAAATGAAATCTTTACGTTTTACGTCCCACGGATATGCTAGCTAGGCTAAAGGAGATGGTGCTGACGAGAAACGAATGAAATGGTGGAATGAAGGAAGTGAGAGGAAACGGGAGAACCCCGAGAAAACCCAAGCACACGGTGTTTGTTCACCACAAAGTTCACTTGGCGTAAGCTGGGATCGAACCAAGGACCCCATGCACCAGAGATGAACGCTCTACCACTGAGCCACCGCGGTCCGCCTTTCAAAATGTGGGTGTGAAGAAGAATGAAATAAGCTGGTTTGAGAAAATGAATGAGAGGGTGTTAAAAATGGTGGGGGAGAAAAAATTAGATATTATTAAGAAGAGGAAAAGAAACTAGGCTAAGGAGAACATAGGCTAAGAAAGAATTGCATCATGAGGGACGTACTAGAGTATATGGTGGCAGGAAAGAGAGGGAGGGCGCGAAAGAGACTACAATTGATGGATGATATCAAAACAGAAAAATCGTAGGTGAAGACGATTAGATGATAATACAAAATAGGACCGTGGGGGAGTAGGATACACCAATCCTGACTGGATTTGGTACAAGATATAATAGGTTACTATTTCTGTGACGATGAAACTGAGTTTCTTACGCTAGTTGATTACTGAATTCTTTTAGAAAAACGAAGTTTCGTAAATTATCCGTAAAATAAATCAGTCTTATTTTTTAAACATTTTTTCTGAGTTTGTTGAGCCATAACATTTAAACATTTTTAGAATAAAAAGTTCAAGTTTACATTTTCTTTAGAATAGTTTTTTACCGCCTGGTAATTAGGTGTAGCATAAAAGTGAGTAACAGTTACTTAATTCTATAACATGCTTTGTATGCCAAATATGTTATATAAATCTACTCATTTTTGTCTTTTAGTTTTCATTATGAGGGAAGACTTCTTACCTCCCTCCAAAGCTACTTTTAAAATACACATGTATGGGGTAACCATTCTGTCTTAAAATATAATAAACGGCACCATAAGAAATATTTCTAGATATGTGTCTCCATTTAATAAGGTAATTTGACATGGAACAAGGGGGGCGCGGTGGCTCAGTGGTAGAGCGTTCACCTCCGGTCCCTGGTTCGATTCCAGTTCGCGCCGTGTGGACTTTGTAGTGGACAAACACTGTGCTCGTGGGTTTTCTCGGGGTTCTCCCGTTTCCTCCTACTTTCTTCATTTCACTCATTTCTCATTACCCCCGTCTCCTTTAGTCTAACCGGCATAACCGTGGGACGTTAAACTCAAAGATTTCATTTCATTTTTTCGACATGGGACATAGGCTTTCTGCTAATTCGTGTTTTTAAAATCTGCACAGCAAACCAAGCGATTGTGTTTCTACAGTTAGTTTTATTTATCTGCTTCTCTTCGTTTTAATGATATCTGCAGAGCAATTCAGCGTGTCATAGTATAATTTGAACTGTAGCTGCTTAGTGGAGGGAACACAGTTCTTTTGTAATAAATTGTAATCAGACATGTTTACATAGTGTACAAAATACAAGGGGCGTTCTATTTATAACCAGAATTCCTTTTTTCTAGGCGTTGCTGTGCGCAGCTTGGTCCATGTTTCATCCTGTGATAAGGTTGTCCCGACACTTTTCTGTGACAACGACCAGTTGAGTAGCTAAAGATCTCAGAAAACGGTGATGGACGATAGCAACATGCCTGGCAGTGTGGAGCCAGCGGCCCCAGTGGAGCAGTGCTGCATCATCAGGTTCCTCCTGATGAAAGACGTGAAACTTGCTGAAATTTTCAGAAGATTAAGTGCGCAATATGGCAAAGAACCTATTTCTTTCAATCGCAAGTGTACGAGTGGTGTTCAAAATTCAACAGAATTCGTTCTCAACGTGGCCCGTACTCCACGCCGAGCTACTACAGTCAACGAAACCAACATTCATCGGGTGGAGTAGCTCATTCTCCAGTGCAAGAGATCAGTGCGAAAATAACACCAGCGTGAAAAGTGTGGAAACGATCATCCACGAACATCTGCAATTCCGGAAAATCACAGCCAGATGGGTCCCAAAAATGCTAACATTCGACCAGAAGCAATATAGGGAAAACATCTCATCTCAGCATCTGCAGCGATTTCAGAGAGAGATAGCAAAAGCTTCCTTGCGAGGATAATCACCTGCAATGAAAGCTGAGCGCATCATTGCATTCCGGCGTCAAAGCGCTCCAGAATGGAGTGGAAGCATCCAGGCTCGTCACCGCCCAAAAAATTCAAGGCACAGGCGTCCGCTGGCAAAGTGATGTTGACGGTATTCTGAGATTAAGACAGGGTTATATGCACTGATTTCCTGGCACGCGTGGCCACAATCAATGTGGCGTACTACAGTAACCTCCTTCGGTCCAAAGTCAAAGAGGCTTTTACCTTGCGACTTCCATCTTTTTAGTCCCCTCAAGGAGCTCTTGGGGAGACAAAAATTCCACGCCAACGATAAAGTCAAAAAATGTGTGCTGAGATGGCTGAAAGATCGTCCCAAAGAATTCTATGCCGCAGGAATACGGGCACTCCCACACCGACGGGACAAGTGTATACGTATACATGGGGAGTACCTTGAAAAACAATAGTAATTGATTCACATGTTGTCTTCTCTATGTAATAGAGAGAGAGAGAGAGAGAGAGAGAGAAAAGAAATTTTGGTTATAATTTGAACGTCCCTCGTACGAAGAATACAAGGTCACTTAAGATGGAAAAAATAAAATATAGTGCCTGCACAATGTGTAGACAGAAGATTACTCTATTCCTGTAAAACAATCGTCACACATACCTTAATCTCATGTGCATCTGAAGTTCCTGCAAAAGACGATCGAATTTTCCCTTCCTCGAATTCTTTCCTAACCACGATGGAAAGTTAATCTGGCTCTTAAAATGACCCTCCATTAGATCACCTGGTATTACACTTGCAAATATTGCCTGTGGAAATATACAGAAACAAAATAAACATTACACAACAGCTTAAGGAACAAAAATGACGCATGAGTACAAATATTAACTTGGACCAACCGTAAACCTTTGACTACCAACGGCATACATGTTGGGAATTTGTTTTTAGAACATTGTAAAAAAATACATGTTGTCCTCCCATCGGGTCAGATGTGACCAGGAGATTGTTTAGTTTCCAAAACTATGTACAGATGTCAGTAATATCCCACATTAAAGGAGTCGTACATATAAAAGAATGTTCACATTAAAAAAAATTGGTAGTCAAAGGGTTTAATATATGTCTATCATTTAATACTTGCCAAAACTGCCAATGGGAACTTCTTCAGTGGTGTTTCTTAAAGCATGGACTGAAAACTTCAACTTACATCTTATGTCACCAAACATTACAGTATACGCAAATCAAACAAAAAAAGATTTTTCTAAAGCTAAAAATTATATATACAAAACCACAAATACATGACTATTATCAATAAAAGAAGATACATCCTTTAAGTATCTGAATTTTCATAGAACCACTCGGAAACTTTTCTTTGAATTAGTCAAAACTTTCCAGATTGGTACAGATATACTATACGGTTACAACCTTGAGACTATAAAAGTATTATCTGCTTGTGAAGGGGGGCATAGTGGCTCTATTGCAGAACGTTCATCTCTGGTGCTCAGGGTCCCTGGTTCGATCCAAGGCCAAGTATGTTTATGGTGGACAACATCGTATTTGTGACTTTTCTTAAACAAGTCTGGAAGGAATTGGATTACCGAGTTGATGTCCTATAACTATTCTATCAGGCTTTGTATCCACATTGCCAAACTCCGTAATCCGACTGAGCAAGGCTATGTGGTATATGTTTAAAAAAAAAAAAAAAAAAAATCACGTAACAGTTTCAACACAATAACTTTGGCTTCATTAGACTTTCAGTCCTTCTGGCTACTTGAGAGTTGATCACCTCTTATATACTTCCCGGAGATCAACTTTTAATTAGGCTCCGCTCTTCTGCGCAACTGTGCAAGTGAAAGTGGAAAACACAAATGTTAGTTTTTAATGAATGGGTGGGGCCTAATTAAAAGTTGATCTCCGGGAAGTATATAAGAGGCGACCAACTCCCAAGTAGCCAGAAGGACTAGAAGTCTGATGAAAACAAAGTTATTGTGTTGAAACTGTTACGTGATACGTGTTTATATATATATATATATATATATATATATATATATACAAGATGGCCCAAAAGAAGGTATACAGACTATATTGATCAAGTGTGACCTTTTAATTTATTAAGATAATGAATGTATTTGCTTTGGTTTATTCCGAGCTTAGGGTATAAGTGAAAATAAATTAAGAACAGATAAAGAAGAAACTAAATCAATACCTGTATGGACAACAACAAGTAAATGATATAAAATGTCATGACCGATCAGTACGGGACTGTATACCTACTTTTGGGCCGCACTGTATATTATCACGTAGTCTTGCTCAGTCTGGATTGACGAATTGATGTATGCACGGTAACATTTGGACATTTACGGCACATATTAAAGTTTTAAGTAATTTACTTTTTTTTTTAAAAAAATTATACGGAGTTGAAATAGTTCAAATAATTTTGAAACATCCTGTATATAGAGAGCGATTGAACCGCTAATTAAATATAAACCTCTGGCTTTCCCATGCCAATATGTTCTGCGCGACTGAGCACAAAATTCAAAAATGATAGAATGTATGACTGTTCAGAAAACGGACTGGGTACGTAGTGGCTAAAACATTGCCAAAATAGGCCATAAACCCGAAATTTATTATCGGCCCAGTCGTTCGTTTTCCCACACTCTTTATACTATAAAATTAGCTGCCACACAGGAATTGATGGAAAATAAAATTGTTTTTCTTATTCTCCATTTACGTCGGGTAGTTTATTATTATTAAAAATTGGACAAAAGTTTGAAACTATATTAATAAATGTAATAGTTTACCTGAACCGGAAGCAAACTCCATGAATTTCTGCTACGAATTGCTCGATCCACCATGTCACTTATACTTAGCGAATCTGCAGTGCTAGCAACAAGTGCAAGTAACTTGGAGCGATCCCCACTGGAAGAGTAATAACATTTAAAATTCTCAGTGCATGTACTGATACGTACTCCGTTATTATAATTAATCTACACCCTCACTGTAACGGATGGCTTTTTTTGTTGAGTGATGCGTGGTCAGTACGTTGGATTCTTATCACAGTTATTTCTATTTATTACCTATAACAGGGGTTTTCCCCAATTACAATAGGCGTATAATAATAATAATAATAATAATAATAATAATAATAAACAGAAAAGAATAAAGAAGACGTACTACAATAATAAAAAAAATAATGCAATATGTACAGTCACACAGAGAAAATTTTTTGTACAGTACATTATGCTTTTACAATTTATAATTACAAATAAAATTACTATCAATTTTTATTTCCATCTTGCTACTGTAACTGAAACTTCTTACTTGCATTCCAGAAAATTTTAAATGCATTTACACAGATATGTATAAAAAAATAGAAATAAAACCTTTATATGTAATAACATCAGCATTTGATTTAAACTATTTCTTTAATTTTTGATACATATACTTCAAATGGTAAGGAAAAATCAATATTTGAGTTACATTGTATCAGTTCATTATGTTTTTTTACTAAGCCTTGTGACAGGTGAGAACTGCTGAAAATTAGCGCGTAGAGATACCATAATAAAAGGGTAACCTAATACACAATACATCTTTTTTTCACATTAAAACAAAGTGAACCTAGAAAGTAGGGATTATCAATAACACCATTAACAATTTTATAGAGAAAGATACGTTGACCTATTTCTCTTCTGATATATAAGGAAGTGACACCAAATTCTTTTTGTAAAGATTTATAAGAAATTCTTTCACAATACGAGGATTTACTGTATTTTTTATAATAAAAGTTGTAGAAACTTATTTTGCACGCGTTCAAGTTTATCTATATTCATTCTAGTATAAGGAAACCATATTAGGGTAGCATGTTCTAACTTACTTTTGATAAAAACCACTAAATAAATTAGTCAAAGCAAATTCATTTTTCATCACCTGAGTATTTCTGAACATAAATCCTAGTAATTTCAAAGCCTCATTACATATTTTATCAATATGAAATTCTCGGCTGACACTTACCGTTTCTTAATTTGAAGCACTTACCGTTTCTTAATTCGACCAGCTCCTCTATTGTCTGGCAAAGATAACTCAGCACAGAAAATTCTGCGACTTTCAAAGAATTAAACTCACGACTCCGATTACCAGGACACGTGCACTAACTATTTGACAGCAAATATGACCACAAAAGCATTACGAAAAGTAAATCAGTACGCTTGCAAATTATTGTAGATTATTCCGCACTATAAAAGGACACCTCCAAGTACTGTGAGAGTTGCTGATGTTAAAAATACATTCAAAATTATATGAAACAAAAAGTAGCAGTATCATGTGTACACCACGTCAAAGAGTTTGGTTTGTATTTATCGTGACATTTTATCGATGAATATTGAAACCGGAAGTGGTAGTAACTTCTACCACTTTCGGATTAAGCTGACAAAGAAAAAGAAAAGAAAGAAAAAAATGAAATGAAATCTTTGAGTTTTACGTCCCACGGTTATGACGGTTAGGCTAAAGGAGACGGTGATGATGAGTAATGAATGAAATGGTGGAATGAAGAAAGTGGGAGGAAACGGGAGAACCCCGAGAAAACCCACACACACGGGAGAAAGAAAAAAATCAGCAGGTTATTCAAACGGAAGTATACGAGAAAATGACACTGCAAACGTACACATGCTATATGAAGAAACCTAGAATATCCTCGGAGTTTGCTAATTATGCTGTATTGTTGATATCGTAAGGATCCAAGCGAACAGCTTATTGAACTGGCAACGTTGCTTCTTCACTTAACATAGGGCACCTTACCAGTGTGGCTTATGCGATTCGAAAAATTCCGAAATTTTAGATTGAAAACTACCTATTTACAACAACTTTATTTTTTTCTTTTTAATTTTCATATCTTGACTCATAAAGGAGTTGGCCCATGGCTATAGACGTTTGATACACCTTGTATTAGGTACTTACCTTGCAGCATGAGGTGATACACTAAGATAGTTCTCCTGAACAAATAACGGCCCAATGCTATAATCGTGAAAGAACAAGTCGGATTTGTCCTGAATAGACATGGATTTATGATCTTCTGCTGAGAAAACTTTTCTAACAACATCCCATGGACCCTTAAAAAAAGAAAAGAAAAATGAAAAAAGAATATGCACTAACATTTCTTAAAGCCAAAACACAGTATTTGTCAAGGCCCTAATTAACGAAACATTTAGAACGAAGAAAAAAGAATAATTTTTGCGCAAGCGTACAATGCTTCTCTCATAGCAAGATGCTTGATTGCGTGTATCAACAAGCAATAAGTGACATACAGGGTGTCTCAGAAGTCCCCTGATACAGGGTAACTTCGTTATTATCAGAGCTACAACAAAATGTAAGAGGGCAAATCGTCTCCAAATATGACGTTTTCAATCTAAAGTGAAGGATTTTTTTTAAATCGGACGAGCCGTTTGGGCTGTACACTCTTTATGCTCCAATGTTAAATGAAAATGCAACGTTGCGATTTACCTGGATCCTCAACATACTGTGAATGAAGTTACTGTCTGTTATGCTAACGTGTTGATGGCCAGCCCCCATTCACCATACTGTTACAAAATTTGTTCACCTCCTATCCCGTCTTTTTCGACCCCAGTCCCAGGCAAATGGCTATGTTGCATTTTCATTTTAACATTGGGCGCATAAAAAGTGTATAGACCACACGTCTCGTCCGGTTTTAAAAAATTCCTTCACTTTAGATTGAAAACGTCATATTTGGAGACTGTTTTCCCTCTTACATTTTGTTGTAACTCTGATAATAATGAAGTTACCCTGTGTTAGGGGACTTTTGAGACACCCTGTATTGAGTAATTCTGATTTTAGATCATGTGAAGTATACGTTACTCACTATTTTACTTGTTATACAGAGTTACAACGAATAACTAGATCTGTGTCACATATATAGTATAGTTTTTTTTTTCTTGGTATGCTAGATTAATATTAGTGTAAAGCGTTTTCCTGCATTTTCCCGGAAAATTTTCCGTTCTTAACGAAACTATTATATGATTAACCCTCGCACTACGAACAGGAAGGAGGTACTTTGTGCCCACCACAGTATGCTTTTTGTAATTACTCTTCTAATGGTTTCTTTAACATGGTTGAAATAAAGAAAGAAAGAAAGAACGAAAGAAAGAAAGAACGAAAAAAGAAAGAACGAAAGAAAAAAAGAAAAAAAGAAAGAACGAAAGAAAAAGAAAAAAAAGAAAGAAAGAAAGAAAGAAAGAAAGAACGAAAGAAAGAAAAAAGAAAGAAAGAAAAAAGAAAGAACGAAAGAAAAAAAAGAAAGAAAGAAAGAAAGAAAGAAAGAAAGAAAAAAAGAAAGAAAGAACGAACGAAAAAAGAAAGAAAGAAAAAAGAAAGAAAGAAAGAAAAAAGAAAGAACGAAAGAAAAAAAGAAAGAAAGAAAGAAAGAAAGAACGAAAAAAGAAAGAACGAAAGAAAAAAAAGAAAGGAAGAAAGAAAGAACGAAAGAAAAAAAAAGAAAGAACGAAAGAAAAAGGAAAAAAGAAAGAAAGAAAGAAAGAAAGAACGAAAGAAAGAAAGAACGAAAAAAGAAAGAAAGAAAAAAGAAAGAAAGAAAGAAAAAGAAAGAAAGAAAGAAAAGAAAGAAAGAAAGAAAGAAAGAAAGAAAGAAAGAAAGAAAGAAAGAAAGAAAGAAAGAAAGAAAGAAAGAAAGAAAGAAATGAAATGAAATGAAATCTTTCAGTTTTACGTCCCATGGTTATGCCGGTTAGGCTAAAGGAGACGGTGATAATGAGTAATGAATGAAATTGTGGAATGAAGAAAGTGGGAGGAAACGGGAGAATCCCGAGAAAACCCA
The DNA here is from genome assembly GCF_964235325.1 of Thermobia domestica. Lineage (NCBI taxonomy): Eukaryota > Metazoa > Arthropoda > Insecta > Zygentoma > Lepismatidae > Thermobia > Thermobia domestica. The sequence goes on along the minus strand of NC_137457.1, from coordinate 314,617,190 downwards.
CACACACGGTGTTTGTCCACCACAAAGTTCACTTGGCGGGAAAGAAAGAAAGAAAGCAATAAATTAATTAATTAATTGCTCAACACGTTTAGCTAAAGCAAATATCTTACAATGGTGCAAATTAAACGTTAGTGTGTCTCATAAATGAGATATTTTAAGTTGGAGCGAAAAAAGTCAACCCCCTCCCCTTCCCGTTGATAGAAAATTTGACTGAAGTTTAGAAGTGTCACTCCTAGATGGCAGTATAATAAATAAATGAATCCCGCCTTTTCTGAATTTGGCGGTTAGTGTTATCCCGTGTACTGTTCACTTGAGTCACTGTATTAGTGTGTCTCATAAATTTGCTATTTCAAGTTGGTAGGCACAAAGGAGATGTGACTGAAGTTTAGAAGTGTCACTCCTAGATGGCAGTATAATAAATAAATGAATCCCGCCTTTTCTGAATTTGGCGGTTAGTGTTATCCCGTGTACTGTTCACTTCAGTCACTGTATTAGCGTGTCTCATAAATGTGCTATTTTAAGTTGGTAAGCACAAAGTTCTGCGACCCCCTCCCCTCCCGTTGGAAGGAGATGTGACTGACATTTAGTAGAGTCACACCTAGATGGCAGTATAAGAAATAGCTGTCAGTCTTATTCCGTGAAGTGTCCACTTCAGTCACTGTAGATTTTTGTAAGAGTTTTTAATTTGTTTCTTTTGCGAGGTATATTTAATCTTAACAGGTGTATACAAAATGACCCCCCCCCCTGGTAGTAAGCGTTACAAAATTACCTAAATAATGCGAGGGTTATGAATTCAGATTTTTATTAAATAAACTCTAGCTTTCATATCCAAGGATCGTTCAATAAATAATCAGAAAAAACGTGTAAAATAAATTTAAAATACGATCTGATTGTTAAGACTATGTTATGCATGAGAAGTCACAGAACATGTTTTTAACTGTCTTTCTTTCAACAAATATCAGAGGAAAAATGGTTGGGGGATATCAAGAAATGTTTTTCCCGTATGGATTCAGCACCCCAAGAATAGGTTATATCTCCTCCGCTAACCATCTATTCAAACCGGAAGTGGTACACTTTAACAACTTCCGGTTTCAACGTTTCTCACCATAAAACAAGAACGACATAGAAGAAATAGCGACAAGCATTTTTTTGAATCGATTTAGCATCTCAAGGGAAGACACAATCTTCATCAGCATATCTCTACGAAAACCGGAAGTGGTAGAAATTTACTAACTTCCGGTTTCACTATTGATCTCCACAGAGCAGAAATGGTAAGAGAAAGCTACGAGTGGTTTCCTGGAATCGATGCAGCATCCCAACAATAGGTCACATCTATTCCGTTAACCCTCTAGTCAAACCAGCCGGAAGTGGTAGAAATTAACCAATTCCTGCTTCAACGTTGATCGCTATAAAACAAATACAGTAATATACAGGGTACAGTATATATATATACTGTAAATATATATATATATATAAAACCCTTGATGTATTTTGCTAAAAAATGACACCAAAACCATGTCTGTAAGATAAATGAATAAATCAAATATGAGTTTTCAAATTTGTAAAGTCATTTTTGATACATCCTAGCCACAAATGGTTATTTGGAATCTATTCAGTGTTTGAAGGAAAGATAATAACTTCACCCAGATCTCTATTAAAACCGAGAGTGGTAGACATATACCACTACTTCCGGCTTCAATAGAGATCTCCACAGAACAAAGGCGGTTCGAGACAGCGACAAATGGTCTTTCGGAATCGATTTAACACCCCAAGAATAGTTGAGTTGAGTTTAACGTCCCGTTTAGCAGCAAGGCTATATGAGATGTGGACCTACTGATTAACGTAGAATCCGAACCACATGAGCTCCGGTCGGGGATCAAATCAGGGTCTCGCACGCCAAAGGCGCGTACGTTAACCGCTTAGTCACGACGGAGCTCCGTCCCATGAATAGGTTTCATCTTATTTGTCAGTCGTAACTTAATTCTCAGTCAGCTGGAAATTCATTTCGCAGCATCACACCTAAAGCCAACAAGAAGTGAAGAAATTTAGGTTGATTAGAAGTCGTAATGACGTAACTATACGTAGTCAAAAATAAATGTTCAATCAGATAAATCTTCCACAAAAATACAGTGTGTTAAATCTGCCGCGTTGGAAAATAAGTGTTTACAACAGCCACAAAAAGTGAATTTAGTGGCAACCAGATTAAAGTAACAAAATTAAAAGGCATATTATGAAATGCCACACAAATTGTTACACTTGAACAATAGTCTTTTCATTAAAACAAACAGTGAATGAACTATTACATACAGGGACAGTAATTAACGGTAACTGAAAACCAAAGTGTTTTTTTTTTCTTTCTTTCTTTCTTATCTGGTTGAACATTTATTTTTGACTATGTATACTTAGTCTATGTATGTCACTACGACTTCTAATCAAACTAAAAATTCTTCACTTCTTGTTGGTTTTAGATATGATGATACGAAATTAATTTTCAACTGACTGAGAATAAGTTACGACTGACAAATGTCATTGTGGAATTCCACTGAAATTGTTAAACAGAACAAGTAGTCTTTTTATAAATGATGGAAGACGACTGTCAAATGCAGTGACAAAAATTGGAGATGACTGAAAACCGAAATTAAGTCAACAGAGCACTCTGTATAAACTGTTCTTTATAAGGAAATTAAAACTATAAAAGGAGTTTGACTTGATTTGATTTTGAGTTTAGCGTCCCGTTCATTAGTGAGGTTATATGAGACGTGGAACCTACAGTTTAACGTGAGATCCGAACCACAAGAGCTCCCGCCGGGAATCGAACCCTGGTTTCCCATGCTAAAGGCGCGTACGCTAATCGCTTAGCCAGGAGGGAGCTCATGTAAGAGTAAGGATCTGGTAACGCAGTAAAAGAAAGAAAAAAAATGTTAATGACAAAGTTCCCAGCGAGGAAGGAAATATTCAATTAAAGGAACAAATATGGGAGGCACAAACCACGTTTCTTATTCACTTCTTCCCTAATACACCCGCTGATTAGTGTTCTTCCGTTGTTTCTTCTGTGATTCTCAGTATATATATATATTGCCTGCCTTTCAAATTAGTTTACATTAAATGTTAATCTATGCTGGTTAATACGAGGGTCATTTTAAAAGTCTTGCACACAGCGCATGCGCGACTGAGTGGTGTGACAAAGTTCAATTTTATGTCAGTTGTGAGTCAGAGTTTGCGCTTGACGGTTGTGTCTGTGTTCGCTGGTTCGCGTGGCTATGTTGTGAGAAACAGCGTTAAAACGGAAGGTGAACCTGACTCATGTCGGATTACACATAGTGACCAGCGTTCCTATATCAAAATCGGAACTCTACGTGAAAAAAAAAATACTACTGAAATTTACAAGGCTTTGCGAGAGGTTTGTGGAAATAGTGTAGTGGATCGTAGCACTGTTATCACGGTGGTCAGCTCGTTTCCGAGAAGGTCGTATACGCAATGTGGACAACCCAAGAATTGAAAGACCGTCAACTGCAACATACTACACCTCTGAGATTATTGTGAAAGACACTTTGAGAGGATCGACGAAAAACATGTGAGAAAATTACATATGAGGCCAGAATGTCTGTCACTTCAGTTTACAGAATCATTACTGAAAAGTTAAAATGAGAAAAATCGCTGCCAGATGGGCTCCGCGTAATCTGAGTGAACAGCAAAAAGCATGTCACAACAGAATCGGGAAATACTTCCCCACCCACCATATAGTCCTGATTTGAGCCCACCAGACTAATTTGTTTTCCAAATTGAAGGAAACCTCCGTGGGAAACGTTTCGATACAATTGACGACGCTTCCAGTGATGTGACCCGAGTGATCAAACAGCTCAAAAATGAAGGTGCCCTATCCGGAATACAGAATTTATCAAAACGTTGGGAAGCTGTCATAAGCAAGAATGGAGATTATATTGACGGTCTGTAAAGGTATTTTGTACAATAAATTATTTACTTTCAAAATATCTTTCACTATGCAGAACCTTTGATGACCCTTGTATTTGTATCAGTAGTACTGTAACATTTGTAATAGTAACAGTATTAACGTATTTGTAGTTAGTGACATTTAGATGTTTATACTCAACTAAAATGTCCTCCCTATTTTTAACCACCATTTATGACCAAGTAGTAAGGTTAGCCTTTTGAAGTACATACCAATCTGAGATCCTTTTTGGCCTTCTGTGCATCCTTTTTAACTTGCTCAGCAGTTAAATCTTCGGTTTTTGTCCACAGAGACAAATGGTGTAAAATTTGCCTCAAATCCTGATTGGCACCGATTATAACATCTGTTAAGGCTTCCGGCTTAATCTTCAACCCTTCCTTGAAACATATAGACATTAACGATGCCTGCAACAAAAAATATCAATTAACATGTCATATGGTTCTTAATTATATATTCCTAATTTATTCCTAAAGCTTTATAGGGTATTTTTGAAATATTCTGTATATACTGTATTAGCTACCTCGATTAAAACAGAAAACCTGTAGAATGGTATGATATGAGTATACTGAAACAAAACCTATAACACCTCTGGTGCATGGGGTCTCGGGTTCAAACCCTGCTCCCGCCAAGTGAACTTTGTGGTGGACAAACACCGTGTGCGTGGGTTTTCTCGGGGTTCTCCCGTTTCCTCCCACTTTCTTCATTCCACCATTTCGTTCATTTCTCATCATCACCGCCTCCTTTAGCTTAACCGGCATAACCGTGGGACGTAAAACTCAAAGATTTCATTTCATTTTCAAAACCTATAACATCAATCTTTTCAATACCTGGTTGGAATATTTTTGAAATTCAGTTTTATTTGATCCAAGCTTGTTCATTGCCAGGATGTAGGTTACACATATAAATTATATAGAACGTAACTAGCAGAATACCCGTTTTTCGCACGAGAAGAATAAGGTATACTCAAAATATTTAAATGATATATTTTTTCTTTTTTCAGATTTTAAAATAGTTGTTGATGCAAATTCAATTTCACTGGTGTAAACGCCCCCTTATTCATTTTTTTCACTTATGGGTCATAAAACCAGCCTATCTCAAGTACGGTACATAGGGAATATTTAAACTTTCAAGGGAGTACTCCTAATAGTTTCAGAGAACTAGAAAATTAGATAAATAAATAAATGAAACGAAACGATCAGGCCTCCATTCCTTGAAAAATGAAATGAAATCTTTAAGTGTTACGTCCCACGGTTATGCCGGTTAGGCTAAAGGGGACAGCGATGATGAAAAATAAATGAAATGGTGGAATGAAGAAAGTGGGAGGAAACCGTAGAATCCCGAGAAAACCCACGAGCACGGTGTTTGTCCACCACAAAGCCCACACGGCGCGAGCTGGGATCGAACCAACATCCACTTCTTCTTTTAGAGGCCGCATTTCATAAAATTTTGTCTTATCTGCAGCCAAGGTGCAAGAAGACTATTACTAAAAAATTATTACGACTAATAATTTTGAAGATCTGGACAACGGACTTCAAGACCACTCCCTCCCCCCCCCCCCTCCCAGGGATCGCATTTCACTAAACCTCGTTTTATCTACAATCCACGGAACAAGAACAATGTTTTGCACAATGTCAACGTTCTACGTCTAACAGTTTTGAAGGTCTGATGATGAATGAATCGGTGTGGCCTTACTCTTTTACATACATCTGGTGTTCTAAAACTCACGCCCGTGGTCAGCTTAGAACGATGCTAGAGACGAAAAGAAGACAAAAACGTAATATGGCATTTTACCTCCAATGTCTTACTTCGGCGGCAGGGCCCGGAAAAATATGACGATGAGACAGCACCATACAGCACATGGCAACGAAGGTGTCGAACAGAAAGAGATTGCCTTTGTTCTGGGTGAAACAGAGGTAACATGAGTGGCTACCAACCATGCAATCCATATTTTATGCGAGTACAATCTCACATGTCATGGTGGAGATATTGTTTGGCAACTGCAGTCACTATGTTCTAGTGTACCAATATCGGGACTCGAACAGGACTCAAGCACATTGAATATGAGCCTCCTAACTGTTTGAGTCGCGAGAAATGCACATATCACGCATATATATGTAAACTTTTTGTGTTTGTAAGAACATCTTCAACCGTATCTCCATTTTGAAGCACAAATTAAACATATTTATATGGTAGGTCAGTCTGCTTGTTCCTATTTTTACGCATCATTCGTACTTCGTTTCGTTTCTCCTTGTTCCCGCTTACATTCACCTTAACGTTTTCAACAGTTAAAAAATCCTAGTAGTGGGATATGAACATGGATCGTCTGGTTGATAGTCACACATGTTACCTCTACCCCAAGCCGCGTAACGCAACCTCTTGTCTTGTCACTTCTGTTGTCATGTGCCGTGAGGTGTCGCAACATCGTCATATTTTTACCGAGCCCTACCGCCGAAATCAGGCCCCAGAGGTTAAACATCATCATCTTAGCTCTAGCATCACCCCTAGTGAATGGCTATAAGTTCTAGAACACTCGATATAGATTACAAATGGGTCATTTGTATTGTTTTACCTAACTCTTATTCCAAACTTTGCAGTAGCACTGAATTTGCATATATATTATTGTTAATAATTCATTCCTTTGTTTTTCAACAATAAAACGGTTGCTTGAGATTGTCTCCTATTGTAAATAAAATGCTTTCCATTTCTCTTTCATCAGAATAGCTAACAAAATTACAGGCGTCCTAGTCATAATTCAAGACTGCTTAATGATCTCTCCTTGAGAAATATACATGAGTCTCTGCTTTACAAGAGAGAAATATTGTAAGTGGGTGCCTTTAAGTTGGTTTTAGGAAGGAAATGGTCGCCTTGGAATAAATCTCTCTCTGCAGGAAATCTTCAAGAAGAATGAAAAAGACAATACTACATTGTTTTCTTCTCAAACCAGTTAAGACCCCGGGAGAGGAAAGCAGATTTCATTAACTAAATGAATGAAGATTATAAAACGTGCGTTTACTGCACGCTGAATGTTAAAGATACCAAAACCAGATGAAAAGACAGTATACAATATAAAATGTAGGTAAAGCTTATTCAGAAACTCAATTGAAACAGATGATTCATTATAATTAGTAAGTAGCCCATCCTTTAATTACAGAGGCTAATGGGCTATTGTGACAGTCCGCCTCTCTACCATTTGTTGTGTTCTATATGACTATTAACACATTAACACATTTGATAACTAGCTCAAAGCGCACTTTCCATTGAAGAAGACTTCTTTACAGGTGTACAAGGAATAGTTTATTCCTCTTCTGCTGCGACATTTTTCAGAGGCCGGAAATTGTGAACACCTTACAAGAAGAAAGGAGGTGTTTCAGAAGTCCAAAGTTGCAGTAATTCTTTGGGCTAGCATTGAGGTTTTTCACTGGGCTTGTGATAGGAATAACACGAATCTCGGTTATAGTTTGCATCCTCCGTAGAATGTCCGAGATGATTTGGCTGTGCGACCGGAAGCCTTGTCTTGATGTAGTTCTACCTGACTGGTGTCCGCTGGTGATCTCGTTTTTGCATCAGTGATAATATCCGTTGAAACAGGTTTTTCATAATATGCAACATTGATTTTCACATTGTTGTCAACGCGACGTGGCTTTAGTTTTTTCCTGGAACAAATTCAGCCACTATCATGAAACCGTGTTGGTAACTCTCGGTGTACTGACAAACAAAACTGCTTTAATCTTTTGCATCGACACTTCTATACAGAATTGTTCGAATATTCCCACACTTATCAGACCCTCACGCCTCGTCTATGGTGTCTAGAAACTTTCAACAATCAATCACGAGGTGAGGCTTATACAACTTTTTCGTTACATGACTGCCTTTCAGTGCACGAACATTCGCCTGATGGACCACTTGAGACTTAACTTTACGTAAATAACATGCTAAGTGGTTAACTGGAACACATGGAAACGTATGACCATACCACAATGTATCGGTGGATTCTCCGACGCTGTCAATATCTTAATTCGACACAGTACCTGTGGTGCCAGTTTCATTGGGAGTCGTTTCGGATATAGTACTGTGATACACAATCCGGGGGCGATCACTTTGCATATACACTTACAGAAGAGCGTCCGACATCAAATCCAAGCTCGTAACACTGTTTAACTATGCTGAAACAAATTGAAGTGTGGATTGGAAAGTACAGCAATGCAGTTTTTCTAGAATCAATTCACTTTCAGCAGTAATTTAACTTCTCATAACAAGATTACTTTGCCTGCAGACCCATCATGCACTACCGCCTCACAGATGGAACTTTCGCATTTTTGTGCTGAGTGTATACTGTACTATCTCCTTTGTATTACGTTTACATGAAAGCTCATCAAAGCCTCTGTATTACATGTATGTGCTGACTTGATTATTGGAAATAAAATAATGTTTAACGTTTTCGGTGGATGGTTAAATTATGTATTACATCGCCTGTCCACACTGTGTAATTTACACTGGATTGTCCAGACATAACAGGACTTTTTGATTTGATTTGGGTTTTGCGTCTCTTTCAGCAGCACTGCTATATGAGACGTGGACCCACTGCTTAACGAGGAATCAAATCCGGGTCTCCCACGCCAAAGGCACGTACACTAACCGCTTAGCCACGAAGGAGCTCTAACAAACATAATAGGAGTTAAGTTACAAAAAAAAAAGAAAAAAAGAAAGAAAAGAAAAAGAAAAAAGAAAAAGGAAAAATGAAATGAAATCTTTGAGTTTTACGTCCCACGGTTATGCCGGTTAGGCTAAAGGAGACGGTGATGATGAGTAATGAATGAAATGGTGGAATGAAGAAAGTGGGAGGAAACGGAAGAACTCCGACAAAACCCACGAACACGTTGTCTGTCCACCACAAAGTCCACACAGCGCGAGCTGGGATCGAACCAGGGACCCCAAGCACTGGAGGTGAACGCTCTACCACGCCCCCAGGAGGTACCCTACAGCCCATGTGGTTTGAGTAGCTAAGAACCGACCCCAAGAGTGGAAGAATGTATGGTTGTTCAGCGAGCAGACTGAAGCGCGTAATAGTTAATGCATTGGTAAGCCGAAGACCTAAGTTCAATTGTCGGTTTAGCACAATACTTTTACGCTCCTTGTATTTCACACTGAATTCACAACTATAGAAGAATGGATGTGCTATAAAATCGGTTATTTCCTCAAATATAATATTTGGAACGCCTTTGTTAAGCACTAAAGTTTTGTTTACATTTTTTTTTTCTTTTTTGTCATTTATTTATTTATTTGGTGCATATATGAGAAACAATAGAAAAAGAATACAAAATAAAACTATTGTTCTTACCCGTATCTGCTCTACGCGTGGCTTCTGAAACCTCAAATCAAAACAATAGTTGACTAAACTTCTAATTTTGGGATGATTTCTATCATTGCACATACATATGATAGGAACTTTGCTTCCTTTAATAAGTTGAATTAACTCCTGCATTCCGCCTCTATCTTCATTTCCTGCCATTCCGTCTACTTCATCCATCAGCAGAACGTGTTTTGAAGTAGTTTTTGGTAACTCGTCTGAAATTCGAAAGCAACCTTCAAATACACAAACAACGCCACCGCTGCTGCAAAAAAATAATTATTTAATATTTGTTCTCAAGTTGATATTGAGTCCGTCAAAATATATATATATATATATATATATATATATATATATATATATATATATATATATATATATATATATATATATAAACAATTTAATATATGGTATCAGCGTATCTTATCTTCAAAGTTGAGCTGAATTATCACTACCACATTTAACATTGTGTATCGTCATCTGTTAGGCTCGGATTTCTATGTAATGTATAAGTATTGGCATCTTTTTATATGTCCAATTAAATATAAACATGTTTCTGAATCTTGTAAATACGAAAATACGCGTTTTATTGACCATAAAAATGCATACTTGAATCGTTTTTTAGCTTAAAAAATAAAATAAAATATTTTTTACGTCCCACGGTTATACTAACTAACTCACTCTATGGCTTATGGAACCCGGAGGTTCAATGCCGCGTTCACAAAAGCTCTCCACTGACTTCTATCCTTAGCTAATTGGATCCAGTTTCTACTTTGTATTCAAATCTCTGCGAGATCCATCTTAATATTGTCCTCCCATCTGCGCCTAGGTCTTCCTAATGGTCGTTTTCCGATTGGTCTTCCAGTCAAGACTTTGAAAGCGTTTCTACTTTCTTTCATTCTAGCTACATGACCCGCCCACCTAAGCCTCCTAGACTTGACGACCCTAACAATGTTGGGTAAACAATATAAATTATGTAGTTTCCGTTATGAAGTTTCCGCCATTCCCCATTCCCGTTCCTCTTGGGACCGAATATTCGTCTCAGGATCTTATTCTCAAATACTTCCAGTCTATGTTCTTCCCTCAAAGTAAGTGACCATGTTTCGCAGCCATACAAAACAACAGGCATGATTATCGTTTTGTATATTTTAACTGTACTGGTTATACTGGCTAGGCTAAAAGAGACGACTATGATTAGAACGAAATAAATAGTGGAATGAAGAAAGTATGACGAAACAGGAGAACACCAAAAAACCTACGCACATTGTATTTGTCCACGACAAAGTCCACTAGGCGCGAGCCGGGATCGAACCAAGGGCCCCCCAAACCAGAGGTGAACGCTCTACCACTGAGCCAACGCGACCCCACTTATTTTAGCTTTGGTCATATTTGGGTCTAAGTAATATAAAAGCATATTTTTGGTTATATTTTAAGCACTGTGCAGAAATATATTCGGCGATGCTGGCGTTGAAATTATTTGGAACGTATTTTCTTAAAAAATATTTGGTCTTGTGTAACGGAATTTGAAGAAATATTATGCAGTAATGATTCACGATCTGACGTAGTATCAACCACTTCGAAAAAAAAAATGCCACCTCAGGTTCTGTCTTCTCCCCTACAGAGATAATTCAAGTTCAGTTTCTTTGTTGGACGAAAAATATCTACATCAGAGAAATGAAACAGTGCTCTAAAAATACTAGTAAAGAACACTGAGTAAATAAGAGATGGCCCCGATGCCACCCCTGAAATCAACACTGGTATTTATAATGAGATTTCTTTCTTGTATTTTCTTTTTAATTAAGCGTACGAATATCTTTCGAGCGTTCAAATATCTATTTGTTTCGTAGACTACATGTTCGCTTATTCGAACGCTGTCCCCCTTCCCCCCCAATAAACATATATCTTCCCCAATTCTTCATGTTGGGGGGCGCGGTGGCTGTGGTAGAGCGTTCACCTCCAGTGCTTGGGGTCCCTGGTTCGATCCCAGCTCGCGCCGTGTGGACTTTGTGGTGGACAAACACCGTGCTTGTGGGTTTTCTCGGAGTTCTCCCGTTTCCTCCCATTTTCTTCATTCCACCATTTCATTCATTTCTCATAATCACTGTCTCCTTTAGCCTAACCGGCATAAACGTGGGACGTAAAACTTTAAGATTTCGTTTTTCTAATTCTCCATGCTAAGATTCCAAATACAGGATTCTCGAATTCCGTCCCTCCATTATTTATACATTTCACTGCAATTCGTTGGTTTTATTAGAGTTTTCCTTCTTTATATATAAAAAGTGAAGTATCTTGACTTTTAACCCAATCCCCCTACTTAAAAGACCTTGAGAAGCAGGGTGCGACACTGTGACTTTCTCTGAGAAACCCTGAAAATGTATGTATTACAATCGAGAATCTCACCCAAGTCTTCCATTCAATGATATTATGGTGCGGAGCTTCACATAATCATTTATGCATTCAGGCTTAGTTTTCATCTGAACAATTAGATGAACATTCGAATTGCTAGAAATGTCATTGGACTATCTTTGATTTCAATTAAAAAATCTATTTGTCACCTTGCCCTCTCTGAATAAGTAAATTACCAATCACACCTAAACACGTATAAATCTCCACACAGATCATAAAAATTCCAAGCTTTAAGAAAAGTGAAATCCTTTGCACTTCAATATTATATGAAAGACTCAATGGAACGGAAGATCCCCAACAATTCCCTCCCTTTTTCGATACGCAACTGCGCTGTATAGTCCCGATCTTATGTCCAACGAGCACGTGAAGACAGCCGTAAACGAGTTGGTAGTTAGTTGATTTGGAGTTTAGCGTCTTGTTTAGTGCCGAGCCTATATGACACGTGGACCTAGAGCGTAATATTCGATCCTATCCACATAAGCCCTCACCGGGAATCGAACCCAGATATCCCAAGCAACCAAGAAGGATTTGTTCCATATGTAGAACGTATTTCTCCTAGAGGGGTTTTAAACCTTGTAAAGCAGTATGACATGCGTCAGCGTCCATATTTCTTATGTGGGAAAATAAAATAAGTCTTTTTCTTTATTTTCGACTTACCCTCGTATATATTCTGGAAAATTAAGTTTTCTAGAACTCGAATTATGCATAGATTACACCACAATTTGTTCTTTATTTACAAAGAATAATTTTTAAAAATTCTGGTCATATTTTACTTACTATGAAAGAATCCCGCCAAGGATTTATTGGATAGCAGTTCAGAAACTTCTTCGTGCAGCGATTTTTTAGATCGTGTATCCGAAGCATTGAACTCCACCACATCAAAACCAAGCTCTTTGGATACCAGGTAAGCAGAAGTGGTCTTTCCTAAAACAAAACAGTAAAAGAATAAAACTTAGTAAATAAGTTAGGAGCAGTGGCGGCTCTTGAGAGACGTCACATCTACAAAGATAACGTTTATGACTACAAACTAAGGAAACAAAGACCCCATTTTATATAAGACTTATACATCACACAAGCTTTGTTTCCGTAGTTTGCAACGATAAATTTCTAATTCTCATCGACGTATCCTTCGTCTAGAGCTGCTACGTTGAGCAGTCGGTGTACACTACTGCTCAAAAGTTTTTGAACATTTCAGATTTTTTTAGCATTTACTGTGAATCTATTATTTTGGCACAAGAACTTTTTACTTTCCTATCGTGTGTCACAGGTGCTTCAATTTAAAGTACAAAATTTGAAGACAGTTGTATCGTAATTTGAGAGAGACTGCAGATATGTCTACTTATAACTCGCAAATTGAAACCGTTAGAAGACAATTTACGTATATAGTGTCTGCATAGTATAAATGTTAAGTGTAAAAGATGAAACAACATATTAATTTTGCTTGAAAGATATAAAGAGTCAATGCAGTGATAGAAATTTGAAAGAAAAAGCAGTTTTCCAAAATTTTGTAGTGCTTTATACCTTATTGATATACTAACGTTTTAAAAACCTGAAAATGCCATCCTTTGTTATCATTAGGGGCACGAGTTTTTCGCACTAAGAATTTCAAAATTTCGCGTTTCGTTTGTCATATTTCGCGTTTTGTCGTATTTTCCAAATAAAGCTTCGCATTTTGTAGCTCTTGTGGAAAAGAATTCCCTGGCATTTTTACAATTGTAACTTTTATTGGTAGATCACTATAAAAATAAACCATTAATTACCTAAAAACAAAATATACTGAATATTTCACTTGACAATGTCAATTTCATTTATGGATTTTTTTTTTTTTTTTTAATCAAACAGAGGAAAGTCACTAACTAAACTTACTATGAGTAGGAAAGTTTAGCTGTCTTGTGAAAACACTGGCACAAGTTATATTTAAGCATTAAACAGAAGCATGTTACATGTTTCCACATTTTCCTCCTTCACTGTTGTACGTTTGTCATTTATCACCAGTCCATACTTGGAAAAAATCTCTCACAATTGACATTGCTTGTTGGAAGCTATACATATGTAAGTGCATTTACAACAAACTTCAAACAATCATCACTTCGGAACTCCCCATCCAGGTGCGATGGTGATAGCTAACGGGAAACATGTTCCCTATAGTCTTGTCCTAAGCACCCAAAATGCACAGTTCACGCCACGTTCTTCCGCTTTGTCAGCGGAAAACTATCGTTTTTAAAGTTACGAAAACGTATTTTTAAAATTTCGCGTTATATCGCGTAGTTAGAAATTTCGCGCAAAACTGCCAATTTCGCGTTTTATCGCGCAACAGAAACCAATGAAAATGAACATAGAATATCATAAAACGTCAAGAAACTGAAAATTACTTAATTCTGACTCATTTCGTTTTATCGCGCATTGCGAAAAACTCGTGACTCTAGCTATCATTTAGAACAGATACAAAATGTTTCCCCTATATCCAATATAAAAACGAATTCAATTCTTGATACGTGGTATTAAACTGGATAAATTCTAAGTCAAGATGATGACATTAATGGAGGCCCATAATGCACGGAAATTCTTTACATGTACTGCTAGCCCCGATGGCAAAACTTTCTTTGTCTTTCTGCGATGAGCTTATGTAAATCAAAAATTTTCTGCAGAAATTCCAAAATAAAAAAATCAAGATTATACTATCATGTTTGTATTATAGCGTTACATGAAGCAAGGTAAACAGTTTTCAGTGGTATCCCTAGTTCGAGTTACAACCTGTGAAATCACATTTTTTGAAAGAGTTTTGCTAAATGAAGCAGATTTAAAATATTTATGATACAATACACCGTATTTTGTAATGAGAGCAGCTTTAAGGATTTTTTTTTTCTTAAGTATCTTGATTTGGGGTCTATGATAATGTATGTAGGCTGGTCTGTTGTTCCAATATCATCACCAAGTCCATCCTTTGCTGCTGGCCTTTTCTCCACCACATTAGTAACCACTGAACCCCAGCTTTCTCATATGACCTTAGAAAATGGTATACTGAAACAAAACATCATTAGCTTTACTGCAACAGAGTAATTGTCTCGGAAATCTGTTACTGCAACTTTAAAAAGAGTCTTCAATTATTATTATTATTATTATTATTATTATTATTATTATTATTATTATTATTATTATTTTTAAAAAAAAAACCTTCATTTCTTGAGCTGGGTACCAAGTCCTGCATAGTTTTAATGAAAAGCTTGTACTCAAAAAATAAACTATCCTCATCTATATCTCTCAAAAACTTAAATGGGAATATACTCATAAACTCAAAAAATTTGAAGACAGAAATTCCTTCTGCTAGCTATTTTTTTCCTCTCGCAATTTTTCTGCGATCACATCGCAGATCGCGGCATTTTCTGCTATGGAGCTGCTAGCGATATTTAAAAAAAAAATTAAAAAAAAAAAAAGGTAATGATGATGCTATACATACCTACTCCCGGTGGACCTGAGAGAAGCGCTGCTTTGAAGAATGCTCCATCATCATCTTTAGCCCAAGGACCTGTGAAGATATTTAAGGCCTTACAATAATGACATGTTATTCTTTATATAAGATAAACATTAATTATATATAAAATATCTATTATAAATTATAAAAAATCATCAAATTTGGACCACACCAATTCCTCTATGGGTGCGGAGTCAATGATATACAAAAGGTGAAATTGTACGACTAGACCTGCAATTGAATTCAGGTCGATACGTTAACCACTGTTACCAAGTCTGCTTCCGGAACAATTATACATTCTAACACTCTTGAACTTTTGAAGTAGAGTTTAGCGAACTCAAAGCTCATGATCTGCACATCTCCTGTCATAAGTGATCCCGACCACCAAGTTTTCGAGAATCCCATGATCGAAGGGGCGGGGGGGGGGGGGAGAGAAGAAAGGTCATTTCTATAATATTTTCGAAATTGTTTGTCTCATCGAAACGGGAAAAAGCTTAATTGTTTGAAATGAGTTTCGGAACAACAATTACCACTTGACTCGAGCTGTTTTTATTATTATTATTATTATTATTAATGTTGCTTTCAGTGGCAGAAAAGGTAGTAACATACTTTCGAAATATTTTCCATAAATCTATTTTTTCCGTGCGAAGAACGTCCATTCTAGCCAGTATGTGTTAAATAAAAAGAAGATCTGAATTTCATATTACACAATTCCTCTAAGGTGCAAATTCAATGATTTAACGTAATGGTTAATGCACTGGCACAGTAGGCCGAAGATGGTACCCTGGTATGATTCACGCTTTGTATATTGAATTTGCACTTATAAAGGAACTCGTGAGATATGAAAATATGAAATCGAATATCTCCTCCATCTATCATACAAATACATCAGAAGTGCCCTGTAATGTGTGAACACTGTTCATACATATAAACAAAGAACTGAAAGTTTCAGGAGGGTTGCATTTTTTCACCGTCTGCAGACCATACATGTTACTCCATTAATTTGTTGCTAATATTATCATCATATAATTTGGTGAATTTTTCGCGTAGGCAGTGCTACTTCTACAACTGCAACGCTACCACTAATAAGCTACTAAGTAACAGCATGTTCACATTTAAGGATATATATATACCGGGTGATTCAATAAGAACGTACCAGGCCTATATCTCAGCTAATACTGCACGTAGAGCCTTCAAAAAAAAGCATTACCAAATCGTGTGTAGAATGCAATAAAAATAGTAGCGAGACCAGTGGCGTCTCGTCAATACCTCGAACGGGGAGCAACTTCAAAATTTGAAATGGAAACTGTTGGAATCGTTCGAAAGGACATTAAATGTAAGACAACTTTTAGAGGACAAACTTTGACATATCCTTTCCCATTTAGCCACTAGAGGTGTTGTTGCAGACTTGTATCTGACTACCCGTAGCAGACCTTTATCTCAGCTAATAATGCACATAGAGCCGTCAAACAATTGAACTACCAAATCGTATGTATAGAATGCAATAAAAATAGTAACGACAACAGTGGCGTATCGTGAATGTCTCCAACGGGGGTCATCTGCAAAATATGACATGGAAACAGGGGTTGGTTGTGCCTCCATTGAAACAAGCGCACAAGGGGAAAACGTCGAGAGGAAACACCCTCGCACCATCTGACCTAGTAATGCGACCGTGTTGCTGCCAACGAGGAAGAAATATGCCATTGGAGGTATTCACGAGACGCCACTGGTCTCGCTACTATTTTTATTGCATTCTACACATACGATTTGGTAATGCAATTTTTTGTTTGAAGGCTCTACGTGCAGTATTAGCTGAGATATAGGCCTGGTACGTTCTTATTGAATCACCCGGTGTATATATATATATATAGAAGGGTTCTTTCAATTGGGAACAGATCAAATTCGCAGGAGCTCACGGAAATTACGGTAGATGTCTCAAGATCTACCAATCTCACCTAGTCAACAACTAGGTCACTGTATCTGCCACGTAACAACAACCGCTGCAGCACCTCCTTCAGGATATTACACACAATTTGATGAGTAAATACAACTTTTACGGGCACCTATCTGACAGTCCAGTGACGATCAAGAAGAGCTCGTACTAACTCTACTTGCTCTTACGTAAAGGACTAACAACCTATACGGGTCCATTACCCTGACTCATCCCGGCCTGAACGAAATTTCTTGACCCATCGTGTATATTATCTTGATTGTGATCGCATCACGGAAAAACGGCTGAACGGTTTCAAATTCTTGAATACAGTTAGTACCTACCCCTAACTAGGTTTTTCACCATGTCACTTTCATTGTGTTACGTATCCTAAGAGAGAGCAAGCCGAGTTCGGAATTTATGCTTAAAAAACCTCATGAACTCTTTAAGTTAGGGGTATAATCGCCTGGTATCGGGTCGCTGTTCGCATACCATTTATTTATATAACTATTTTCCGGGGTCTATCCTCCGTGGTCCTGCCAATGAGTATATTCCGGATACCTGGACTTACCTGGGTAAGGCGTTGCACGACATCTCCTAAAAGGGATTACAAAATTATCTCTAAATTGCCTGTTGGTCTCAATAATGAGATGGCTATTAGGCACCGAGAGGTTCGGATGTCTCGTCTCGAAAACCTCACGGACGATCAGACGGTCACTAAGACCACTACACATACAAACGCTACTCATACACACAACAGAAACATTGAGAAGCTTCGTTGCTCACTGAAATGTTCTCACCACAAAGCAACGTTTTATAATATATATGTGAATAGTCGATAAAGACTTCTTTGTTCAATTGCGTGGGAAAGAAGCAATTCCCACCGAAGAAAGAACTTATTTGCGTCGCAGAATAAAGTATAAATCGAAAAAAATAATTACAGTCTTTCCAAAATATACAGAGCGTCCACAAAAAATACTTCTATAACCTGGTGACGATTATAGGGGGATGAAAGTCGGTACGTAAACTCACTAAATGTAAGTTAACATGAGTCAGACAGTTTTCAAAAATTCTGCTTCTAAAAGAGAAAAGGGATATATTTAATTTCCCATTTTGTACTCATAAAATGGCGAAAGAGATGAAAAAGTTGAACCATTTGCAGTGAATGTTTAAACATAGTACATTGGTTGACCGGTGTATATCACTACACTTTGAGATTTGTATCCTAAGACGGAGAGAAGGTGTTGACCTTTTTCGCAAAGAATAATGGCTGCACTGCCTGAAATGAATTTTCGAATATAGTTAACACTTTTATTATTTTACTTTGATTTAAATACTCAACCTAAAGGAAGGAGAAGGAGGTTCAAATATACCTTTTAATAGTTTTCTATACACCTATTCTTTCCATGAGAAGAATGGGAATTTCAGTTCATGTATTTAATGTTACCAACCTCTGCTTCTAAAAAAAGTACTTACTTGGCCTTGGAGGTTTTTTACCACCAGAATGATTTCGATGCCAATTTTCAAGCCACTTCGTAAGTTTTTTCACATTACTTCTATCACCTTGCTGTCCAATTATTTGTTTCGTGTTAGTTGGTTTGTACTTGTCCACCCACATTAAATTTTCACCTTCACTTTTCTTATCGGGAAATAGTTTCTTAGACGCTGACGAAGTCGCTAACTGTCCACTAGTTGTCTTCTTCGTCTCTTCCACACTGTCGTTCTTATTGGGGGATATTTTAACTTTCTTATTTGGTGACTTTTCACTACCGTAGAAAGCCTTTGTACCAATATCTTCCTTTTTCACGTTATTTTCACTAGTTTTCGTCGGTTTTTTAACAGACGGACTGGATTTCTTTTTAGGGTCTTCTTTCGATTCAGCAGCGGGTCCCCCTTCATTTGAGGCTCGGATCAGGTCCAGAAGACCATCTTCACCGATCTGCTTTGTACCACACTTCTCAGCCTACAACAAATAATTAACCAAACATAAACATGTTATATAAGAAATTAAGAGAATGGCTCATTTTATGTCACGTCAATCCCATCTCAATTATATGCAAAGTGAAAAAAGGTATTACTCAATCGAGAAACGAAGTCGGTTTCGCATCTCCTGCTTCCCGTGCCGATACGTTAACCACTTATGATTACTGCGGATAGCAAAGGAAACAAGCGTAATTAAGAAGATCGGGAATCGAACTTGAGATCCATCCAGCGTCTGTGCACTGACAGCTTCGCCAATAACACACTGAATGCATACAAAGCTATCCGCACACAAACGCTGTTACAATGCCAATTGTGATGTGGTTCAAACAGAACGAAGTTTTGTTCCAATCGCACCACAAACAACCGGAATAAATCACACTATTAAAAGCAATACATTCAGTAATTTGATTTCACTGTAACATAATGTGAAACCTAATATAGGCGGACTATGCACATAAATATTGAATCAAATATACACGTGATTCAATTACTTATATTTGATTCTTTGAGAATTGCATTCTACATACATACAAATATATATATATATATATATATATATATATATATATATATATAGGTTAAAAAAATAAAAAGGAAAAAATTCTTCCCTAAACTTATAACATGTCCTTCTGTTTGTCAACCATCTTCTGCAGTAACATGTCGCTCTTCCCACTCCTCTGACGAAGCACCGCCCACGGGTCTAGAACCCAGGCGTAAAAAGTAATCCCCAAACCCTTATTTCATACAAATTTTTATTCATTTCGTCTGCACAAGCACTTTCATTGTCTGGAGCATTATCATGATCTATAACTAAAATCTGTGAGAGTACGTTATCGCTCCGGTTCCCATGGATAAGATTCAAACGTGAACAAAGAGTCCATTGTAATGTAAAATGAAAGAAAATGCAGAAATAAAAACTAAATGCACTTCTTTCAAATCCATTGCGCAAAATAAAATACATGTTCTAAAAATTGGTTCATAATAGTGATCACTATACACTATGCTACCCAGACCGTTCTCTGAACACCGTAGTCCTTGTGGTCTGAATGGTTAAGCACCAACGTTACGAGTGGAAGAATATATGGCTGTTCAAGAAGAAGACTAGATAGTGGCTAACGCATCGGCAGAGTAAGACGGAGATTCAAGTTTGATTCTTGGTTCAGCCGTTCATATTTCCACTCTTTGTATATCAAAGAACATACTAAATTATACAAACAGGGATTAATCTATTATCCGTTATACAATATTTCCTGGATAAGTGCGAATTTTATGAAAATTCAAGGGAAAAATGCACGTGAGCCTAGAAATGAACCTGGATCTATCACTTACCATGCCGATGCGCTAACAATTACGCTATCCGGTATGATTAGCCCTTTTAAAAATCTTCGTAACATACCCTGTTACAAGCACAGACAGTTAACTAGCTCTAGAACTTATGTTGTTGCTTGAAAGTGATTTTTCTTCTCTCTCTCTCTCTCTCCATCTCCCTTCTTGGGGATGTAACAACAACAAAAACAAAAACAACAACAACAACAACAACAACAATAATAATAATAATAATAATAATAATAATAATAATAATAATAATAATAATAATAATAATAATAATAATAATAATGATAATAATAATAATAATAATAATAATAATAATAATGATAATGATAATAATAATAATAATAATAATAATAATAATAATAATAATAGAGTTTCCGCTGCAGGTACAGAGATCTAGGGAGTTAGTACGTCTTATCATGTTCGGTCTTGGAATGTTGCCACACATTTTGTAAATGGGTGACAGAATTATAATCTATTCTTCTTACCAAAGATGACGCAAATCTTTGTGTGCATTATTTATCACTCGCTTAGATCTACAATACTAGGGCTGATCAACAAAGACTCAGACTGATTATTGTACCGCAGTTTCCTTTGTTGCCGAATGCCGGCATGTTCGATAGTTGAAAGAGTTGTGTTTCATGTATACTCTCGCTGGTGGCAACATTGTCGTATCGGTAGGTTGAGAGTAATCCACTGTGTTTTAGATACTGCTTCCATTTCGCCTCACAACGTGTTGTGTATATGCATACAATGGAGGCGAGCGTGCATTATTGAAAAAGCCACTACCATTTGAAAATCCCACCATTTCACTTAGTTTACGTAATGTTATCCTTCGATCCTCACGGACAATCACAGCAGCAGTATTGATGCTTCCTTCTGTCACAGCAGAGGCCAAAACACCAGGTCCACCGAAACTCTGTTGCTCGAGGTAATGCACTTTCACCGTAAGCTTACTTGAGCTTTTCGTATGTTTCAGAAGCTTTATGGTTCAAGCGAATACAAAACTTTATTCCTTTATACTGTTCTTCTCGTGTAACCTCCATTGTATGCATGTACACAGCACGTTCTGAGGCAAAATGGAAACAGTGTCTAAAACACAGCGGATTACTCCCAACCTACCGATACGACAATGCTGCCATCTAGTGAGTCAAGGTGAATGCAGCGTATTATATCGAGCATGTACTGGAACCCATCTATCGACAACATGCCCCGGCTTTGTATGGCAATGACAGTGACAGAGTGTTCATCCACCAGGACCAGGCCAGCAGCCATACTGCCAAACGAACGGTGACCTACATGACATGTATGGCACAGGAAACAGGTGTAAAGGCTATCCCATTTCGAGACATCCCCGTCAAGTCAACAGATGCATCCCCTATGGACTTCTATGCTTTCGGCCTCCTCAAACGGAACATCAATAAGCGTCATCCGAACACACTTGGTGGCCTTTCGAAAGTGTGCAAGCAGGAGTGGGGGAAATTGGATCAGGCAGTGTTCAATACAGGTCTCCTTCAGTGGAAACTACGATGTCGTGCAATCGTTCACCGACGGGGCTCTTACATCGAACATGATCGCTGGTGGAAACGGGGTTTTACGCCCTAGGGCACGGGTCTGTAATTCACTACCATAAGGCTGAAACAGCCTTCTGTATACATGAAAAACATCTCTTTCAACTATCAAACGTGCCGACATTCGGCAACAAAGGAAATTGCGGCGCAATAATCAGTTTCAGTCTTTGATCATCAGCCCTCGTACATACACAAATACTGAAAAATCAACTTATAGCTCCCCTTCTTGATTTTTCACAATCTTATTTGTGCAGATTTTGTGCTTGATCAAGAGAAGTGTCTCGCTATGGTACAGGATAGTTTTATAAGAAATTTGTGTTAGTTTTTGTGTGTGAAAAAGGCAAACGATTACGTCTGTAGTAGGCGAATGGTATTAAGTGGTGCTCTAAGAGGGAATAAAAGTGTTGTTTATTGTTCCAAGTCTCTGATAGCATATTTTTGAAAGCGATTATGGCCTCTCTTTCCGAATTCCAAAATCGCGAACCTATGGTAAGATCTGACACAGATAAAGAAGAAATGGCAGAGAAACTTGATTCCACGTAACTACTGAAGATGTCGGGATGAAATTTGGCACATGCATTGCTTTCCCAGTAACTCCACTGATATTAATAATTTCAAAGTAACTTCCACATAATTATTTTCCTACTTTAACTTTTGGAAAAGCTACATATAACACTTGTGTCTGATAGAAAGAACAACAAACAAGAGATTACAACAATCCTATATATATATATATATATATATACAAAAAAGAAAAAAAAATAGTCACTGCATGGAGTTTTTAACTTAGTCCCACAGGAGCAGTGAATTGTAGTTACTATAATATACTCTAACTTGCCGGCTATTGTCCTCATCTTGACACTTACTTCTCATGTATTCTTCATAACTATCATCATGCATCAAACTGGGTATATCCTCACTGCTTCAGTCAAGTTTTCTATTTTATCCGCGCGTTTATCTTGTTTGCTCGGACATAGGAAAGAATCAGAAAGAAGCAAGAATAAGTAAAGGAGTAAGGCAAGGATGTAGACTTTCACCTCTCCTGTTCAACGTCTATATACAAGAAGCTATTTGGTCTAGGAATTAATTCGTGCGGTTGGTACGCACACATTGAAGCTGTAGTACAAACACAAAATACATAAATACCTTAAGAAAAATATTGTTCATCGCTAGCCACCACTTTCGCCCATCTGTCAGGCAATGTACGGATTCCGTGGCGAAAGAAGTCCTCATCCTTGGAAGCGATCCAGTCAGAGACCCATGTTTCGATATCTTCTGAAGAAGTAAACCGCTGTCCAATCAAATCGTTGTTCATGCAATCGAACAACTAGTAGTCCGAAGGAGCAACGTCTGGTGAATACGGCGGGTGGGGTAAAACTTCTCATCCGACATTTTCTAAATAGGTTTTGACCGGTTTTGCGACATGTGGGCGAGCGTTATCATGTTGAACAATAAGTTTATCATGTCTGTTCTCCCATTCTGGTCGTGTTCTGGCCAGAGCTTGCTTCAAACGCATTAATTGTCGTCGATAACGTTCTCCATTCATAGTTTCACCCGGTTGCAGCAGCTCATAGTACACCACACCTTTCATATCCCACCATATGCACAGCATAACCTTTGCACAGTGAATATCTCGTTTTGGTTGTGATGGACCTGGTTCACCTGGTTTCACCCAGGCCTTTTTTCGTTTAGGGTTCTCGTAATGGATCCACTTCTCATCACCCGTAATAATTCGATGCAGAAACCCCTTTCTGCTCTGTCGTTGAAGCAGCAATTCGCAAATGGTTTTTCGTCTTTCAACGTCTCTGTCTTTCAATTCATGTGGAACCCAATGTGACATCTTTTGAATCATTCCCATGGCTTTCAAGCGTTTGGAGACTGTTGTTTGATCAACGCCTAATGCTGCTGCAAGTTGTTCCTGCGTTTGACACGAATCCTGCTCGAGCAATGCTGTCAATTCTTCGTCTTGAAATTTTTTTGGCTGTCCAGCTCGCTCTTGGTCTGCCAAGCCGAAATCACCACTTCTAAACCGTGCAAACCACTTCTGACACGTTCGCTCAGCTAGAGCATGGTCACCATACACTTCCACCAAAATACGATGACTTTCAGTCGCACTTTTCTGCATGTTAAAGTAATGCAGCAGGACACCCCGCAAAAACACTTTATCAGGCTCAAATTGCGCCATGTTCACTTAACTACAAACTGGTGTTGTTGACGCTTTAATCCACTGCCCTATTCTACGAACGATACGCGATGACAGGGGTTTGCAACACATGTGTGGATACACGGAACTGTGGGACGCTCCGTTCGTTGCGCCATCTCTTGTCCACCCGCACGAATTAATTCCTAGACCAAATATGAAAGAATTCTTTGATAAAAAACAGAAAGGTATAAAAGTAAATGGCCAGTTTTCAGCACAAATATTTTTTGTTGATGACCAGTGACGTGACTAGAGGGAAGGGGGCGGAAATAGGTCTTGTGCCCCAAACGCCAGATTGGGAGGACGCAAAATAAGGCAAACATTTGGGAGAGATTAATCCAATGTTCTCGGGATTGCTGCCAAAGTGAGACGAAGGTTTTCATCTACCTGACATCTGGATCCAGCTTCTCAGTACGAAAAGAACCATCAGCCAATCAGAGAACAGTTTCCACCAGCAAAATCAGAACATGCCATTGGCCAACAAAAACAACCAATAGAAATACAGCAATTCCTAAAGACTACAATATAAATTGTACGACAAGCACACTCCAACACACAGCTTTGAAGATGTTGCCGCTGTATGGTAACGAAAGCTCAGCACAGCAACACTCACTCTGGCAGCAATCCCGTGAACATTGGATTAATAGTAGACGCCAGCAAAGCTTCAAGATCATATTTGGGAGAGAGTTTTGAAGTGGTTGGTCAGGGAGGCACCAAGGCGAGTTCTTGCCCCGGGCGACAACAAGCATTGTTGCGTCGCTGCTAATGACATAGCACTGATAGCGGAAAAAGTAAAAGACTTACAGGAAGCATTTTCAAATTTGAACGATCAACTGAAAAAAAAAAAAGAAAAGAAAAAGAAAAATGAAGATAAATAAGAAGAAAACCAAAGTAATAAAATACACAAGAACAGGACACGAAGGGCGAACGTATGACTAAATGGAGAGAAAATCGAAGACATTAAGACGTTCCTCCATTTAGGAAGTCTAATATCCTCGGACGGAAGAAGTGAAAAAGATGTAAATTCAAGAATAGCGCAGGCTAAAAAAAAATTTTAATAAGAAAAGAGGACTGCTAACATCAAGAAATGTGTTGTTGGACGTTCGAAAACGATTTATTAAGACACTGTTATGGAGCGTGGCGCTTTAAGGATCAGAGACGTAGACATTGAGAAAAGCTGAAATATCCAAGCTGGAAGCATTTGAAATGTGGTGCTGGCGCAAAATGCTGCGCATATCATGGGACGAAAGGGAAAACGAATGAAGCCGTACTAAAGGAAGCTAATGAATGACGACAGATCATGAAGAGAATAGGAAAAAGAAGAAACAGCATGCTTGGCCATCTTATTCGACACTCCGATTGGATCACCGTGTTGACAGAGGGAAAGGCAGAAGGAAAACCAGGAAGAGGAAGACCAAGGATAAAATATGTAGATGCAATTACGAAGAAGAGACCTTATCAAAGTATAAAACAGTTCTCTCAAGGGAGAGAAAAGTTTTAAAATTTCCATGTTGCCCACTAACCTATGGCTGAGGTGATATAGTAGTAGTAATAGTCTCTTGTTTGCTTGGACATGGAACAGGAAACTTTGTCACGATCACAATGTGGCAGAGGCTCTTGTTAAGCCTGCTCTGCGCTGCGCGTGCCCTGTGGTGGATATGAGACAGTGTGTTTCTCGCCTATATTGCGCCTTATCTTACCTACCCTCGGCTGTATTTAATATGCAGCTAAGCTTATAGAGTTCAAATTTTCCATCGATACATTACGAAACTTATAAAAGTGGGTAAATAGGAGTATACTTTCATGACAGCAACAAAAAATGAAAAGTAGGAGGACTGTCGAATGTCCTAGACGATTTGGCCTATCGCGGCAGTGGGAAAGGCTTGAGTCGCCATCTTGGTGTCAGAACGTTACCATACTCAGTACGCATCCAGCTGTGGTAGCGTGAGGACTGTGACGCTCTTACTGTGGTAGCGTGACAACTGTCCAGAATGTCCTAGACGATTTGGCCTATCGCGGCAGTAGGGGGGGGCTAGAGTCGCCATCTTGGTGTCAGAACGTTACCATACTCAGTACGCATCCAGCTGTGGTAGCGTGAAGACTGTGACGCTCTTACTGTGGTAGCGTGACGACTGTCCAGAATGTCCTAGACGATTTGGCCTATCGCGGCAGTAGGGGGGGCTAGAGTCGCCATCTTGGTGTCAGAACGTTACCATACTCAGTACGCATCCAGCTGTGGTAGCGTGAGGACTGTGACGCTCTTACTGTGGTAGCGTGACGACTCTCCAGAATGTCCTAGACGATTTGGCCTATCGCGGCAGTAGGGGGAGGGGGCTAGAGTCGCCATCTTGGTGTCAGAACGTTACCATACTCAGTACGCATCCAGCTGTGGTAGCGTGAGGACTGTGACGCTCTTACTGTGGTAGCGTGACAACTGTCCAGAATGTCCTAGACGATTTGGCCTATCGCGGCAGTAGGGGGGGGCTAGAGTCGCCATCTTGGTGTCAGAACGTTACCATACTCAGTACGCATCCAGCTGTGGTAGCGTGAAGACTGTGACGCTCTTACTGTGGTAGCGTGACGACTGTCCAGAATGTCCTAGACGATTTGGCCTATCGCGGCAGTAGGGGGGGCTAGAGTCGCCATCTTGGTGTCAGAACGTTACCATACTCCAGTACGCATCCAGCTGTGGTAGCGTGAGGACTGTGACGCTCTTACTGTGGTAGCGTGACGACTCTCCAGAATGTCCTAGACGATTTGGCCTATCGCGGCAGTAGGGGGAGGGGGCTAGAGTCGCCATCTTGGTGTCAGAACGTTACCATACTCAGTACGCATCCAGCTGTGGTAGCGTGAGGACTGTGACGCTCTTACTGTGGTAGCGTGACAACTGTCCAGAATGTCCTAGACGATTTGGCCTATCGCGGCAGTAGGGGGGGCTAGAGTCGCCATCTTGGTGTCAGAACGTTACCATACTCAGTACGCATCCAGCTGTGGTAGCGTGAAGACTGTGACGCTCTTACTGTGGTAGCGTGACGACTGTCCAGAATGTCCTAGACGATTTGGCCTATCGCGGCAGTAGGGGGGGCTAGAGTCGCCATCTTGGTGTCAGAACGTTACCATACTCAGTACGCATCCAGCTGTGGTAGCGTGAAGACTGTGACGCTCTTACTGTGGTAGCGTGACGACTGTCCAGAATGTCCTAGACGATTTGGCCTATCGCGGCAGTAGGGGGGGCTAGAGTCGCCATCTTGGTGTCAGAACGTTACCATACTCAGTACGCATCCAGCTGTGGTAGCGTGAGGACTGTGACGCTCTTACTGTGGTAGCGTGACGACTCTCCAGAATGTCCTAGACGATTTGGCCTATCGCGGCAGTAGGGGGAGGGGCTAGAGTCGCCATCTTGGTGTCAGAACGTTACCATACTCAGTACGCATCCAGCTGTGGTAGCGTGAGGACTGTGACGCTCTTACTGTGGTAGCGTGACAACTGTCCAGAATGTCCTAGACGATTTGGCCTATCGCGGCAGTAGGGGGGGCTAGAGTCGCCATCTTGGTGTCAGAACGTTACCATACTCAGTACGCATCCAGCTGTGGTAGCGTGAAGACTGTGACGCTCTTACTGTGGTAGCGTGACGACTGTCCAGAATGTCCTAGACGATTTGGCCTATCGCGGCAGTAGGGGGGGCTAGAGTCGCCATCTTGGTGTCAGAACGTTACCATACTCAGTACGCATCCAGCTGTGGTAGCGTGAGGACTGTGACGCTCTTACTGTGGTAGCGTGACGACTCTCCAGAATGTCCTAGACGATTTGGCCTATCGCGGCAGTAGGGGGAGGGGGCTAGAGTCGCCATCTTGGTGTCAGAACGTTACCATACTCAGTACGCATCCAGCTGTGGTAGCGTGAGGACTGTGACGCTCTTACTGTACTTTTAGTAACGTGTTACAATGTGCGCTGCAATAGAAAATCCTCCTCTTGTAAGGTGCGTTATGTGATTAGGTTTTTGTTGGCAAGTTGAAACACTGAGAAACTTAACGCGCGATTCAAAACAAGCGTCGGGAAAAACTTAGCGCGAAGGTGTTTTTGCACGACAATGCACGTCCACGCACGGAGGAGCGTACCCGAGAGCTCATGGATGGTTTTGGATAAGAGGGTTCGACCACCGACCATAGAGTCGGGATTTGGCACCGAGCGACTACTACCTTTTCCCAGCAATGAAGACGTGGCTCGCTACACAACGCTTTGATACTGACGTTGAACTGCATGTCAGTGTAAGCCAGTGATTGAAAACGCACGCGGCAGAATCTGCCGCGACGGTATTGAAAAATTTGTGCCACGGTATGATAAATGCCTTAATTGGCATAGCGATTATATGGGAAAATAGCTTAAGAGTGTATCTTTCAAATGTATATAATACAATTTGGTTTGTTTATTCTGTTACTTCTCTCTTTCAAAATGTCTCTTACTTTTTAGACAGCCCTCGTACAACTTCTCTATTCAAAAGCTTACTTTCTAGACACCCCTCGTACAACTTCCCTATTCAAAAGCTTACTTTCTACACAGCCCTCGTAAAACTTCTCTATTCAAAAGCTTACTTTCTAGACAGCCCTCGTAAAACTTCCCTATTTAAAAGCTTACTTTCTAAACAGCCGTCGTACAACTTCACTAAAAGCTAAATTTTGTAAATAATTCTAATACATAAACATAACAGTACATTTAAAATACACTCATAACCATTCGCCATAAATACCTTTGTTATTTTTGAAGGTCCAGGATCATCACCAACAACAAGATAAGTGGTATTACGACTGACATTGGTTGTTACTTTCCCGCCGTACTTCTGAATTAAACTCACAGCTTCCTCTCTATCTAAGGACTCTAATACTCCCGTAATTACAAACACCATGCCTGACAAACAGCCTGATCTTCCCTGTGGAAAAGGAACAGGATTAGTAGCTGAACAACAAACATACTGAAAAAAAATCTACATTCTCTCGGGTCACGCCTTTTCCTTCAATGAATTGGCACTTCAATTGCTTGGTCCATATTCTCCAACCGTAGATACTTGAAGTTTGTTGTATTCTGTGTAGTTATAGCAGCACATGTCTGTAGAAGGACATCAAATAACGCCGCCTTCTTTCTTACAAACCACTTCCCCACAAACAAGACATCAGTATTTGTATTTACATACTGAAACCGGCCAATTATAAATTTTTATTTTTAATATACTTGGTTTCAAATTTGGTATCATTTATTAAAAAGAAAATAAATAAACAAGAAAAAGGTTACTACACATAATCTTAGAAAATCCATTGTAAAATGTTAAGAATCATTATAGTATAACTTCGTCTGTGAATTCGTTTTATGTGCTGAAGACAGCTAAACTTACATAATGAAGTTCCTCACTATGTAAATCTTGAATAGACAGATTTCATCCTCTGAACCAAATTCCGATTTGTACATGAACCCGGATTTCTGGGTCGGTCTTTCGAAAGCGTGGTTCTACGTCATAAACACGAGCACTTTGGGTAACAACCTCAGCAAAAGTGATAGTATAAAACCTTAAGTTACTTCCGGGAAGATATGGTGTGTACCTGGATTTTATATCGTAAATCGTCTCTATGTCACTCTGAGACTAGAATTGTATATCAACTTTAAACTCCAAACATCTTCGACAAAATTCGGAAAAGTGACAGTTACTATCAACTAGCAGCCAGCTCTGTTGACTTCTGCCGAACAAGTACTTGTGCTGAGATTGTGAAATCTTCGAGTTTTACGTCCCACGGTTATGCCGGCTAGGCTAAAGGAGACGGTGATGATGAGAAATGAATGAAATGGTGGAATGAAGAAAGTGGGAGGAAACGGGAGAACGTCGTGGAAACCCCCACACACGGTGCTTGTCCACCACAAAGTTCACTTGGCGGGGGCCGGGATCGAACCCGGGACCCCAAGCACCAGAGGTGAACACTCTACCACCGAGCCACCACGGTGCTGAGATTGTGGTCTAAGTGACCTGGTTACAGGACAATCACTTCAATTAAAAATAAGTTGGTATGTGCTTAATTAAGGTCTGTCAACTACCATGCATGTCACAACACGTAAAACAACTCACAGACAACAAATATCAACAAACAATCAGATTCATTGAACTAATTACACACTGAGGTTTGAATCTCTTATTCTCGCCTAGAATTACGTTTCAATTCATGTCATAAACATTTTACTACCAGGAGTATTGTAGAAAGTTTGGATAGATTATTAAAATCTCTCGCAACGCACCTCAAAACAAGATTTCATGGATAAGCCGAAAACATGACCACAATATATTGGTTTAAATCTTCTGAAACCAATAAATGAAAGACAAATAAGTGTTTTGACTTACCTCTGGTATAACTTTGCTTCCCGGGTTTGCTGGTCCCTTTCTCTGAAGGAATTTCTGATACATGGCCGCATGCTGTCGTCTCTTTTCCAACGGATCCGCAGGACTTGGAGTCTCTGATACACTGCTATCATTGTTTCTGTCCTGTTTTGGAGTTACCTTTTTCACAACCTCAGAGTACGAGTCTTTGCTTGGCGTTTTCTCTGTTTTTTCACTTTCCGCTGCTTTCACTGGAGTTTTTGACGGCTTTTTGTCTGGACTTCGTTTTATCTTTTCCGGTGTCTTTTTACTTGCTTTATCCTTGATAGCCGGGACATGATTGTCCTTCGTTGACTTCTCTTGTGCAACTTCTTTGTTTGTTTGTTTCTCATCTTCTAGCGCTTTACGAGGACTTTGGGTCTTTTTTGGCTTTTTCGGTGCAGGCGGTTCCGCTTCGTCCAGCTCTTCCAATGTAGCTGCAAAATCTGGATCTGGATGGACTTCTTTGCTAGGCTTCTTGGGTGACTCTGCCTGAAGAAGAATAAAAGAAAAATCTTATTATATAGTTATCCAACTTTTTTTCTTTCAAAAAATCTTAACCAACTTCACATACGTAACTACCAATTTAAAATGTTACAAAAAACAGAGACAGTATAATACACTCTGTAAAGAAAAAATAGCGACACTTGCTCGGATATGGTTTTCGCAACATACTTTAATCAATATGATTTTTTACATGAATTCCTGATAATATTACAATGCATATTCTTAATGAGCAGTTCATTATTAATATTTGCGCCAGAGTTTCAGGCTTTTGACATGAATTTAATGATTTTATATGCATATATAAGTAGCTGTGTGTGTTTTGAGCAAAATCGTTTATAGGAAGAGTTATACATAAAACTGAAAAAGATCAACAACAATAGCAGAAAACAAGAAATGGAATTTCTTGAAGGTAAGAGATATTATGTACAAACATCGGGAAGTACCATACACCAAACTAGTATTTTGTATGTGCACATGGGCTTTCTGCAGTGCAGCGAATCATCGGAGCCCTTTGGTAACAAGGCTATTGCAAAATGCAACCTCGATTTCACGGAATAACACCCGGATTATCTGTTCCTTGAATTCCATTCTGTTTGAGATAGTTGTCTATTTAATCTTCTACTCATATTGATCCACAAATTTTCAACTGGATTCATGTCAGGTGAGTTTGTAGGCCACAGGATTTTGCTAAATAGTCATATTCTTGAACCACGTATTAACGATTTTCGCTCGGTGACATGAAGCATTATCGTCCTGGAAAAGGAAGTAGTCCAAATTTTCTTCAGAAAAGTCGTCTTTAGCTGTTGTAAAAACTTTACGTACCAGAATTTGAAGATATTTTCGTGCATCAAACGATCCTTCACATATATCCGTTGTTCTGACGTCTTTAACGATGAACCAAGCCCATACCATCACTCAGTAACTGAATATTTGCATCTCTTAAACAAAATCCTTGTCAAGTTCCTTGCTTGTTCGTATCCACAACTTCACACCACCATCATTTCCCTCTATCCTAAACTTCTTTTCAACGAAGAAATCGACATGCTTCCAGTTGTCATAAGTCCAAGTTGCATATCAACTCACAAAACTACATGTTGAAATCCTCTATGTTTTGTCAGTTTGGACTTTCTACGCGGTTTTTTCTTTGTAATATCCTCTTCATACAGTCAAGACAATACAGTTGTACGAGTAACTGCAGTTCCAAGATAATGTCAAACTACAGGAGCGATTTTTGGGGAAATCACTCCTGAAATCGGCAGTGCTATTGATTTCATTTAGCAATGTGCTCTGGGTGATGCTTTCTTTTTTCTTGCACACTATTGACGAAGGGACGATTGTTATGCTGTTTCCACTTGTGGATTACTCTTCCTGCCGTAGAATCAAGGATTTTCAGTATTCCATCTATTCCCTTAGAGATTTGCCTTAGCTGCGCAAAGCAATAATTATGTCTTCTTCACATGGCAACAAGTCACATTTCTTACCCATCTTATTTGTTTACAGTCCACATGTAGCAACAATATCACGTACAAACAACGCTGCACAACAATAATTTTGCCACTTGACACTGTTCAATGAGAAAGCAAAGAACAATCATAAAACGCTATTTACCTCAGCCTATACATCACAAATGAAATACAAAATTCTCACAACAATAATTTACGAGACGCACTCAGTGCCATCTAGCGAAAATATTACTGATACACAAACAATTGGCAAGCGATGTCGAACACCACAGGTGTCACAAATAACGCAAATGAACTATCCCACTCTTCATTTCCTTCTATTCCTCTTCTAACGGACTGCAACTAAGGTTTTCTGTGTAAGTTAGCTTGAGAATTGAGGTGTCGCTATTTTTTCTTTACAGAGTGTACATTAGATTACGAAAGAGTTCTGAAACATTGCCGTGCAACCCCTGTGCTGATGCAACCATAATAAAGCTAAAGGATGTATGGTTGCCTATAAGCATGCTATTCTTTCGTAAGTAACGCAGCATTCGTTGAGATGTTTCATAGTCTAGCTCCGGAGATTATCATCAGATCCTGACGAGATTTACACGGTACCATCGGGAAGGTACACTCTTCCAGACACAGACAGAGACATATAGACAGAAGCACACACAGAAAAAAATCAGTGCACCCATGCTGAAGTATGCCTGAACATACAACATACATACATACATACATACATATATATAAAAGGTTGAACTGAGAACTACCTCCGTTTTTGAAGTTGGTTAATAAGGGAAACAATGTCATTCTGTATCATGCTATCCTCAACTGTTACAGAACCATGCTTAAGGGATTTGCAATGTTGGTTGTATAACGACAAATGTCTCATTGCGTCACTAATTTCTAATAATAAAGCCACGTTAATAGATGTCGTTACTACAGGACTGTTGTGTACAAAGTTGCCCGAACTCATAAGGTTCGCGCTCATGAGATCGAAATTCACGCTCACTCGACCTCATTCTCACGAAGTGAGCGTGAGGTTGAGTGAGCTCGAGTTCCAAATCATTATGTTAGCGTGACATTGGAATGATATGAGTCTGAGATCGAAAGGATGTTGTGATCGTGACGTCGGGTTGATGATGTGAATGAGAGGTCAAGTGAGCTTGAGCTCAAAATGATGTTATGAGCGTGAGTTTGAATGAAATTAGTCAAAACATTGGCACCTTTGGTTGTGTATAACCAAGTTCTTGAATAACAGAAGTATGTATGACACTGAATTTTCGGAGGAAAGAGAGGATTGGTAGGCAAACTCAAAAGAAAACATAAATAAATACATTTCTTAAAAGTAAACAATTCGTCTTTACCTAGATAATTATGCAAAAGTTTAATCTATCCTGTACATCGGACCGAACGCTCGTGACCATGTACTAACTAGTATACGTAAATTCTACAATATTCTTAGGATTAGGATTTAGGATTGCCATTTCCGTGCTGTCAGCATCTAAGGTCACTTATCCCGTCACGTACATGAGGATGACGTTCCTCGGCGAGCACACGATCCAATGCAGGGAAAAAAGAAAGGATTGGGAAAGGAAGGAAACGACCCTGGACCATTATGTTAGATACCATCCCGGCATTCGCCTGGTGTGAATGATGGAAACCCAGGAAATACCTCACTCAAGATGGCTGGCCTGAAAAAGCTTTTATACTTTTTCGACCGAGTGTCCCCACCGGGAATCGAACCCATGGCCGCTCGCACCAAAAGCGAGAGTATAATATTTCTAGTGTTTAACGGAAAATACTCGTATTTTGTTCAACGATGAGCCACACATCAATCGTTAGATCTCATCAAGCTAAAAAAAAAGATATACTCATGCGTAGTTTTCGAGATCAATGAAAACTTTTTTTTCACTTAAAAAATGAAGTATGACAATCACAGCCTTTGGACTTTTCATGTTGTGTCACGACAGCGGCGAGAAGGACCATTACTTCCCTTAACTTCTATGAAATAAGTACCAAGCATTAAACCTTCCCACTTGGAATGAGAAATAATACACAGGGTGTCTACTAAAATTCCAAAATGAAATTTCGCAACTTTTTCGTGACCTTTTCTTTACCAAATCATAAAATTTCCTAACATTTTCAATAGCGAATTCGGGTGCGAATTAGCCGAATTTTCATCCATACGATAGAAACGTACTTTGCTTGCGATTTGGTAGCGTCTAAAGCCGACCACAGACATTTTTGGTGGTGAATTCTTACGTTTTATAGAACAAAATTTTCCAATCTGTACTTACATTTGCACAGTTTTTAAAAAAATCGTGACCCAAACGCTAAATTTCGCGACTTTTTCGTGACATTCGTGACTTTTGCGACCGACTGACACCCTGATATAGCACAGCGTAGAAGTAGCTGTTTTACAGACTTTATATCAATACATAATAAACACTTGAATATGGAATTATTAAATTAAAAAAAATATCATCTGTTATGGCGTAAGAAAAACTCGTAAGTCTTCCAATGTTTCCATAACTCAAACAGCAGTCATGTGTATACGCCGTGATCGACAGTAAATACAAGGTCATACTCGCCCAAGAGATGGTGTGGCAAACGAACTATTTAACAGAAAGCTCCCATTTCGTCAGTTTTTAGTAGCAGCGACAATGGTACTCAACAACGTATGACACATAATATTGTTGCTGTGTGAGCAAACCAAAAACATTTGTTATGCTTAAGGGGAAGGCACAGTAAACCACAGGACAGCAACTCGTCGGATTTTCATTTGACAACGACTTTTCCACTGATACTAATTTTCATAGTGGCCTTAATTATCTTATTGTTAACTAGCTGAAAATACCCTTTCTTCGCATGGGGGCTGTATTTGAAAGTAAACGCCTATGGGAGTATCTCCATTCATCTCAGCGACCGCGAAAACCATGGATTTGACACTAATATCGGTCATTTTGATTATTTTTACATGTCTCGATAAACCTCCCTCCGCAGGTAAACCCGGCTCGCATACAATGGTATCTGAATTTGAAAGTTATCGATAATGGAAATGTCACGATTGATCTCAGCGACCGCGAAAACTATGGATTTGACACTAATGTCGGTCATTTTGGATCATTTGTACATGTTTCGATAACCCCCTTCCCCTGGTGAACCCCGGCCCGCATATAATGGTGGCTGAAGTTGAAAGTCATCGCTAATGGACGTGTCACCACCGCAACCAAATGCAGTGAATTTAGAAGTTAATGCGATCGGAGTTTCACTATTGATCTCAGCGACCGCAAAAACTATGAATTTGACACTAATATCGGTCATTATCTACTACTTTTACATGTTCTGGCAAACAACCTCCCTGAGAACCCCCTGGTTCGAATTATATATATATATATATATATATATATATATATATAAACGCTTCGTCTTGGTCTGGACCAAGGTACCCCCGATAAAAATTTAGTAGCTCTCGGTCCAGTCGTCTGGTCTCCAGGCTGCACACAAACGAACTCTATATTTTATTTATATTACACTGGAATTGGATACTTGCTTTACTATCTACACAAGCGAGTGGTCACACATAGTATCTAATATCACATCTTTTACATTTCTTAAAGCAACTGGGCGTCTTTAGAGAGGTAGTCAAGGAGCTCACTGGCCATGCATTAGAGCGTATAGGAAGGATATCTGTCTTCGAGAGCTGGTGGTTTGATCAACCGGACGAGACACATGTCTTTTGTGGTGTGCTATCCTCTTTTATTCTAAAATGTCGGCTACCTTCGTTGATCTCCGTCACTTGCCGACCGTTGGAGATGGTGAACGACGTCCTCTTCATATATGTCGTCTGTAAAGTATTTATATCTAGTACGTGGTGTAGAAACATGGCTGCATCTAGCATAGTGTGAAAACAGGCGAAACTTTACATTATAGAGGTAAAGGTTCAGCATATTCCTGATTTCAGGACTCACGGCGGCGATTTCCAGGTTGGTCCGTACTTAATTTAAGGACGAAGTGTAAACTCAGAGTCTCATTGGAACAAGAGTATGGTGAGAACTCATGCCGCTCATGTTAGAAGGTAAACGTCCCCTTCCCCATTGAAATCATCACATGGACGCCCATGGTAGGCCCACTACCATTTTGTAAAGAAACTGAAACTTTCCGATCAGAGAAAAACAAGCCTATTCGATATAAATATTGAGTCAGACTGTTACATTGTATCTACTGATTGAAGCTATAGGGCACATATTCCTAAGAAACATGACTCACTAGTGTCTCAAGTATTGTTAACATTAATTGGAACACCATCACCATCTGCACGGGAATTGCAGAATTTAAATCTAGAATTAGGAATTAGATTTCTGGGCTTTTGGCAACTATGGGCAGGTCTGCCCGTCACGCATAAGAGATGACGTCCATCGGTGAGCACACTACCCGGGGAAGCGGGGAGAAGAGAAGAATGGAAAAGAAGGAATGGCATGACACCATTGTTAGATACCATCCCGGCATTTGCCTCATATAAGTCAATCCAGGAAAACTTCGCTTAGAATGATCCACCTGAAAAAGCTTTTGCACATTTTTTCCAACAGAGTGTCTCCTCAGGAAATCGAACCCGGGCCCGCTCACACCAAAGGCGAGAGCGTTTGCAACTACGGTACGTGGGACTACTTATCGTGTTTAAATGTTCACTCACACAAGCTGAATTCACAAAAAGTTTGCATACTGTTCAAATCCGCTTAGTGGACCGTATTTACAACAGTTACAAAAAGTTAATTTTAGTGACAACGACATTAGTAGCATCAAAATTAAAGATTGTGTGGAATTCCATACAAAAGGTTAATTTGAACAAATTATTCTTTTATATATATATATATATATATATATATATATATAAAGCAAGTGGACTGTTAGAATTATAATGGCAATCTATAGATGAAAAATAACCGATACTAAGCTACGAACTATTTTGTGTACAAATGAATTTTCTACGAAACCTAAAACCACAATTGGAGATGTAACAGAAAGGATCAGGTGACGAAGCAAAAATTGTTGCTGAAGAAAATCCCGCGTGGATGATCCAATTAAAGGAATAAAACTCAGGCATGTCACGTTATAAAAAGGACACGTGTGAATACTAGCATATATATATATATATATAGATGATGCTACATCTTCGGTCATTGTTCCCCACTTACCTTAGGTTTCTTTTCTGCAAATGTTTTCGATGCCGTTCTCTTCACTGGTGCACTTCCAAATATATCAGCTGCATTCACCTTCTTCAAAACAGGTTGTTGCGGTACAGGTTTACTCGTCGGCTTATTGTCTGCTTTTTTCTTTTTAGGCGATTCAAAATCGTCATCATCTATAATTAGAAATAAGGATTTGCAAGTATGGTTCACGATACGGCTGTACATCAATTCGAAATTCTTATCTCACATCTCATCTTACATATCTAATGCTATGTAAAATATTACATATATATATATATATATATATATATATATATATATATATATATATATATATATATATATATATATATATATATATATATATATACAGGGTGGTCCAGAAGTGGGTGTACCCCTAATTGGTGTTTTCTGACGGTTTTAGGTTTTACCAACATTTGTTTGGTAACATTGCTTGGCACTGTCTGGCAACATTGCTATCCATGTTCATTTGTGTTCTGCTTAGTAACAGTTATTTGCAGTGAAGTTGGGGTAATCAACAATGTCTGATCACAGTCCATACAGAACTGAACAAAGATTAGTTGCTGCGGTTTGGCTTCACGAAAGGAGTTACACAGGTGACACCATGGAACGTGTTAAAGCTAAATTTACAGACCGCTTTGGAATTAATCCACCAAGAAAAGCAACAATGTTGGAGTGGGGAAAACATGCATTTGCTACGGGCAGTGTGGATTGGAAGAGGTTGTGCATCTTTACCAGCTCCCTTTGCCTGGCCTCCAAGAAGTCCCGATCTAATGTCACCAGACAATGCTCTCTGGGGTTTCATAAAGCAACAAGTAAGAAACCCTCGCTATCACACAACGCACGAACTAGAAGCAGCTGTGCAACACGCCTTCACCCTCGTGACTCCGGAGTATCTCCGCAAAACATCTGCGAGAACTTGGTGCAGAATTCAGCTGTGTTACGACATGGGTGGTGATCATACCGATGTTTAGGACTCTTTAAGACTTCAAGATAACTGTGTAGAGACATTCTATCATAACTAACACTATACTGTTGAAATAAAGAGGGGGGGGTACGCCCACTTCCGGACCACCCTATATATATATGAAGGGTGCGGAAATATAGATTGTTGAGCCTCATTTACATTAGTTGTAGGCTGTAGGCCTAAAACCTCTTTTCAAAACTTCATTGTTTCTGAGTATTCACTTCACACTACCTTTTGTCATTTTGTTTTTGATATACACTGGTATCATTTAAGTTTAACTAAATTTGTAAAACAAGGTTGTATTTTATTGTTTGAATGAACAAACAAACTGGGAAGTGTGTGTGTTTTTCAGTACCACATTTTCCAAAAAAAAAAAAACTAGACTATCAAAGATAAAAATAAAACACAAAACGTTTTAAGTTTTTGTTTGCTTTTTAAGTCAAAAATGCTTTAAACTGCAATGTCCAAAGACTTTATTTTTTTTATTTTTTTTAATTTTCTGGGCAGGACCCCTGCTTTACTGGGGAGTATTTCATACACTCCAGTTGCCTCGGTAATCTGTAGCCATCAATGTTTATGTGCTGTTGACGCCATTGCGTCTAGATATTAAAACTCTGCCAACCAATTTTTAAAAAGTGGTAGCACCAAACGTGTTTAGTTTTGTTAAAAATTAGCATTAAAGGAAACTCCAATTATGGTCTCTGAAATTAAAGTACCAGTAACCCATCTCGAGCTCTGGCCTCAAATTCTCGAGTGGCATTCCATAAAACTGTAAGTAACAAGTTTCTGTAATAAATTTTAACCATAATGTAAAATCAGCAAGATGTTCTGTAACTGTACACCATTATATTACCATTATCCATATCGATAACAGGACTTCTGGCAATATAAAACACGAGTCAAGCAAAAAAAAAAAAAAAAAAAAAAAGGTAAGAAGAATAATTACCTGATTTATTTTTATTTTTGAAACGTTTCGGAATGGGATCTTCTTCATCTGAATCGGATTCAATGACAATAAGCCTTTTCTTGTGTTTCTTATTTGATTTATCCGAGCCAGTTTCTGATTTTGGCTTCTCCGATGATTCTTTCCCTTTACTTCCGCCGATGGGTTTAAAAAAAGATCTTATGTCCTACAAAAACACCAAAACAATAAACATAAAAATAAAGAAAGAGCTATACTTCACCTACCAAAACTATAAACAATAAAATACTATTACAATATTGAGGCAACTTTTCCTCATTTTTAAAAGTGTTTGGTTATAAGTATTTTCAAAATACCAATTGGGCCACGAAAGCTCAGTGGTAGAGCGTTTACCTCTGGGACGTAGGGTTCTTAGTTCGGTCTCCAAACAACTAAGTTGTGGTGGACAACATCGTGTACGTGGGTTTTATCGGGGTACCCCCGTTTCCTTCCACATGATCATTCCACCGATTCTTTTATAATCATTCACTTGCCTTCATCATCCGTCTCCCTTAGCCTAACAGGCAAAATCGTGGGACGTTAAACGGAAAAAGTCATTTCATATCATTTCATAAATACGGTACTAAGTAATTATGCCAGAGATATTCTGGTATCCGAAACATATAATATAAAAAAAAAAAATTCCACAGGGAATGGAACTGACAAGCACCATTTAAAAACAGTTAGAAATACAGTAGTATGCATGAAATTTAGAAACCTATCTACACTGTTTTCTTATTTCTATTTTCTAAGACTATTTTAATGCCCGATAAGAATATATACGTTGCGACAATAGGTTCTCCAAGCTATTATTATTTTGCTTGATAAAGTCGTTCCGTGTTAAGCTGTACTTTCGTCATTGTACAAGCACACACACACTGAAAGCTGTTACTCTCTATATTCGAAGATGTGTTTCTTCGAAAAATGCCCTCCCTCTGCTAGTTCCCTTTATGATACTTTTGACAGCATAAGCGTTAACTTTCAGTCCTTTTCTGAATGTCTTATTTGTTCATCTGCCGCCTTTTAGACATGTGATGATCCTTTTAACATGTCGTTCAGTGAATTTTAAGTTTCTCGCTGTTAGAGTATTCACTTAAGTAATTAAATAATAAGATATCACACCTCGCGCTCACTTTAACCATTCTAAGTTGAGTTCTTGCTTGTGTGGTTATTTTGGAGTTTAAAGTTAATTTACAGTAGCTAAACCATTTAATATCTAGATAAACAATAATACAGACGTTAATTAATTCAAATATTATTTCTAAAACCCAAATGCTGGTTTACCTAAACATTTTTTTGGTGTAGTTGAAATATGCCAACCTCAATCTTGTGCAAATATTCTAGTAAAAACAAATACCTTTTAGCCTGTGAGAAATTAATTTTACGTAAGAAATATTACTTTTATAGCCACTACGCTTTTTCATTATTACTAGCTTAACGTCGCACGATTCTATGGGAGAGACGGTGATGATGATAATGGTGGAATGATGAAAGTGGGAGGAAAGGAGATAATCCCGAGAAAACCCACACAGGCGGTGTTTGTTCACCACAAAGTCTACTTGGCGGGAGCTGGGATTGAACCAGGGAGACCACGTGTCAGAAGTCCATTGCGTTTATGTCGTCCTGCACTGTTGAATGAAAGGTCGCACATAAAATACAAGATCTGAAGGTACCACAAGTCAATTATTCAAAAGGTTGAGTATAGGTAATAA
The DNA here is from genome assembly GCF_964235325.1 of Thermobia domestica. Classification (NCBI taxonomy): domain Eukaryota; kingdom Metazoa; phylum Arthropoda; class Insecta; order Zygentoma; family Lepismatidae; genus Thermobia; species Thermobia domestica. Next base: position 314,575,780 of record NC_137457.1, on the reverse strand, counting down.
TTATGAATTAGCAACAGTGTTTTTGATATACACTTTTTTTCTTGTTTTTCGATTCTTTCTGGTGGCATTTTCGGTTACTTTCCTTCTGAAATTGTTTTATTGTGCCAGAGTAGGTCCAAGATGTTATGGCTTAGGTTAGGTTTCTATTTCTGGACCTAATCTCTGGCACTTAACCTCTGAAATCTAATTAGAATCAACTTTACAATACACGTTTCAGCTGCGCAACGATAAGGAGGTCCGCATTAAACAGGTATAGTAGAGTAGAGTAACGTAGGGTAGGGTAGGGTCAGGGAAGTTTGGACTCATTCTGTTTTATTTTTATTTTATTTATTTAACACTCACCGAATATAGCTCAGAGGCATTTCTTACTGCATATCTAAGAGCAATAACAATGGAAAGGATATGGGAAGGTATCGGCCAGGGCCTATTTAGTAGGTACCATCCCGGCATTTGAATGGTAGGATTGAGGAAAACCTATCAGGATGGTCGGCAGCAGGAATCGAACCACGACCTCCCGAATGCGAATCAATGCTCTACCACTTGAGATACTCTTTTCGAAATTAATCGAGTGTAATTTCTCGTGTCTGCGTAAGGATACCAGCTGGAGTGGGTATTGTGTAGTTAACCCTTTAATTAATATAATACTGTTTCACGCCCTCTATAGTCTATACTTACGTATAATTAACTTATTCACAGATACAACTACGAAAATTTTTCCCAAACACGAACACCGTCAAGCATAAAGTCATTTTTTTTTAAAGAATCTTCTTTTCTAATCTTAGTTTCACGTTTTATTACAATAAATCCTTCTATTGCATTGTATATTTTCTAATTGTATAAATTGCTAATAAAGTTTCTGCTAATAAAAGACATGAAGTAACTGTTTGATTTGTATGTACTTCCTGAACGCTTAAAGTAATTGTATACTTTTGTTTACAATTGTAATATGGATTACTAGAAATATTTATGTTACATCCCTTACATAAAACCACCAATACAAAATACCATAAAAAAATTGGCAATATTAAGTTTAAAATGAGTGAGTGAACACGAAAAAAGAGACTGTCTCAGATATTAATTCCCAATGGCGACGAATTAATATCTCAATGTAGAAAACCAGTATTTTATGTTTACAACTGTAAGGGTACAAGTATCAAACAGTTACAAGAGCTATATTACTGTTAAAATAAGTCAGTGCATTTGAAAGACGACTGTGAAAGACGAACACATTAATTTCCGCCGACAAAGTGTTTCTGCACAATGTACGAAATGGTATATTATGTTTGCAAAATTTGATTTAAACTACCCGCTGAGTAAAAACTATTAAGTTTATTGTAAAAATTATTAACGTGCAACAGTTTCGCCAACTACCCATTTTGGTTTCATTAGACACTATAAATCATCACGTTGTTGCTAAGCATATTGTTTTGCTCCGTGAGTAGTTTAAATCAAATTCACATATAGTAAAAGCAAAGCTTAAATAATGGAAAACATTATATCTTCAAGTTTTACATCAGGGTGGAAAAAAATCATGATTTTTTTTTAAAAAAAAATCATTTTTGATGATTTTTTTTATTTAAATCAAATCTTTCTCCTCGTATAATACAAGTCGCGAACTGAAGAAAAAACATTAGGAATTAATATTAAATGCTAATTATGCCATTTAAGTGAAAGTATTGGGGTTGAATTTTGAATTAATCCCCAATCGTTAACCTATATCAATCCCAAACAATATTTCTTAACAATTTTAAATTATGGCTTCTTTTTGGGTAAATTATAGACTTTCAGTCAAGCATCATTCCTATTTATCCTAGGATCATGGTTCATACCTCATTCTCTTCAGAATAGAACAGCCTTTAAAACGGTAACATTCACATTTTCCCTATCATGCCCCTGAAACGGAAAATTTTGAGAGAAGTCGGGAGTTTTTTCTTTCAAATTTTGATCCCCTCTGCACTCCCTGTGTTAACGCGCAGATCTCAAAATCAACTGGGAAATACTAAGGGGTGTACAAAATTTCAAGCTTCTATCTTGAATAGTAAGGGTGGGAAAATATTTAACAATGAGCTAAGAACATCCCCACAATACCCCAGATGACCCGGATGTAATATAAAAATTTTCTCAGACATTCCTATTCATCCTAGAATCATGATTTGTATATTATTTTCTTCAGAATAAAACAGAGTTTCAAACGGTGCCATTCAAATGTCTCCATCGTGTAGGCTATCTGGGGTTGGAAAATCACGATAAAAGGGATTCTCTGTTAAGAAATATCCCCCTTTTTTTTATTTTACTTTTTTACCCCGTACCGCCTCTGCTTAAAAGCAAAGATCTGAAACAAATCTGAAAAATAGTAAGGGGTGCAGTGAATGAATGTCCAAAATTTCAAACTTTTAGATGCAAAAGTAAGCCCGCGAAAAATAATATCTCCAAATACCCCAGATTCCCGTATAAAACAGGATCTCAGGTAACAGTTTCCTGAGACATCCCTATTTATCCTAAGATCATGGTTCGTACATCATTCTTCTCAGAATAGAACAGCCTTTTAGATGGTACCATTTCATCTTAGGCGGGAAAATCGCGAAAAAAGCTTTTTTTTTGTTAAGAATAGCTTTTTTTTTTTTTTTTTTTTTTTTTTACATTTTTGCCCCTCCGGACCCCCTGTTTTCACGCAGAGATCTGAAATCATTTGAAAAATACTAAGGGTGCACTGAACGAGTGTGCAGAATTTCAGTCTTCTGAATGCAGAATGTAGGCCCGCCCAAAAATAATAAAAATAGGCACAACAAAAAATATCTTTTTTAAATTTATGACGTCATCACATCCTTTGTCTTGACGCAGAGAGGTGTGAAAGTATATGTAACGTGCTCTACAATGCCTTCAGTCCTGAAAAAACGAAGTAAAAAGCTTTATTGGCACTTTTTAAATTGAATAATGCAATTTTATTCTATCGCCTAAAAATAGGTAATATAATTTAAAAGGACAAGGAAAAAGTACAGCAACGCTTATCAAAGTGACACTTTTTTCCCACAAAAGTTACTGATATTTGGCAGGGGCACATTTTTAAGGAAATTGTAACTAGCATGCGGCACAAAATACACACATTTTGCCTAAACTTATAAAATCTAAAAAAAATTCGGAAAGGGGATAGGACACTTCTAAATACACCCTATTATCTGGGACCAAATATATAGACGCGCACACAAAAGAATCTTCGTCTTAAATGTCGATGGTGATTTCCCCGTTGGAATAGTTAATGATTTACAATATAAACCCTGTGTTATGAAGAGAAAAAAACAGGATTATCCTGTTACCCGTTCAAAACGGGATTTTCCCTAATCATCCTCTGCATGACACTTGTTTTCATACTATGCTGTACATACTGTACATTTGAGTCTCATTGTATTTTGATTATCATCTTCCATAATCGAAATAACAGAACAGAAACGGGACTTCACTTATTTTCACTTTAAATTATTTAGGAATTTGATTTAAATCAACGATTTTTATTAAAAAATCAAGTGATTTAAATCTTGATTTAAATCAATCCACCCTGTTTTACATCCCACAGTTTTGCCAGCTAGGCTAAAGGAGACAATGATGATGAGAAATGAATGAAATAAAGAAAGGGGGAGGAAACGTAAGAATCCCGAGAAAACTCACGCACACGGTGCTTGTCCACCACAAAGCTCACTTGGCACGAGCTGGGATCGAACCGAGGACCCTATGCATCAGAGGCGAACGTTCTACCACTGAGCCACAGAGTGGATGGCAAACATTATGTTTACAAGTATAGATATTAGTGTGGAACCATGACAAATGCTCTAACTATACAAGTGCGCTGCTTTTATACGATATAAAGTGTGTTTTTTTTTCCACTGTTCTCGTCTATGCGCACACCGTCCGTCACTGACGCTTGCTCCCCATGGACGCATCCCCGTGTGAGTCTCCCTCCTGAACTCCTGCTCTGACTCGGTTAAATAGCATTTCTGCTTTTGAGTTAACTGCCGCAGATGGCCCCGACATACAAAACCTACGGAGAAATTAACAAAATCAAACGAAATGAGAGTAACAAAAATGGTAATAAAGGTCATCAGTGTATAGTGATTAATTATGGAGAAAAGCGAACTTCATATTTTCGCAGTTTTTCAATTTCATATTTTGAGGGTATATTTACTTATACTATAATTGTTATAATTAAATGTATTCCTTACGTAATAACATCCTCCTTGATTGCTCTTTATAATTTCTAGATTGACTAAATTGTTAAAAAAAAAATGCTATTTATAGGTTGGCGTAAATAGGACATAGTGACAATCATGGTTCCTTACTTTCGAAAATTGCGAGAACTTCTAGGTACAGACTATATTCAGGAAATCGATAGGTGGGCAAACTATAGTCACTATTAAATACTCGTATGCTGAATGCGAATGCCCCTAAATTAGTTATGCGTAAACTGAGTTCAATTTATCACAATATTTTTGATCAGTAAAAAAATGTGGGTGGGCCCATCTTTGCTCCTAGGAAGAGGGGGTTCCCGTCTAGTATCGCCTATGGTTGTAAGGGTTAATATATTTTTCATTTCTTGCCAACGCCCTAACATCCACGCCAGGAGACGCTACTGGTGTTTACGGCGTTCGTCCGGACACGTAATTATACTCGTATGGAGTCACTTCAATTTACGCACATTCATCCGTATGCAATTGCTTGCCAAACGGCAAAGAAATAAGGGAGCAGAATGTCTTAGGGTGCCCATAAAGTGAACCTGAACCCATTAATGCAACTCCTACTTAAGAAACATCTCCTAAGACACTGTGAGGGAATTCTGTTATGAAATAACCAGGGTTGGCTGGTTTAAAAAAAAAAAATAATAATAATTGAAAAATGCTTTAAATCGTGTGAACTTAATGGTGACGTTTCCACATATCAAACCATCCGCATTCCGTTTATCTACTTTTCACCTTTTAATCAAGGGGTCCCGTGTTCAATTCTCGGTCGAACCACAACCCATCTTTCAAATGTAAACCAAGTAGCGATTCCAGGTGTCCCTTTAAGCGAAAGTTTTCTCCGTGATAACCTTGGTATTTCATAAGGATGTTAAGCCTAAACATACGAAATGAAATCAAATTATATATTTCTACTTGAATGAATGCCTGTTGTTTTATAAAGAAGCCAAGCTTCCTCTTATTGATAGAAATTGGCAAAACTGAAATTGATATCAACTGCCTACGTAGCTTCCAACATCAACTTGGATTTGACTTTGTTTTAATTTTATTGAATGATATCTACATACCAAATTTGTAATTTAATACCTCAGTTTTAGCGTAGTAATTATGATATGTTGACCTTAAAATTTTACATACAAATACATTTAAAGTAATAACAGGATTTTCCCAATGGCTAAGGCGGGAGTTTCCCGATTTATATATAATTCTGTATAATGTTTTTACTTGTGACTGTTTATCTTTTTGTCCTTTTGAAATGACCCTTCACTCACGAAGGAACCCTGATAAAAATACGTTGTACTGATCTTTACATGCTTCTTAATATAACTGTCAAGAGTCATTTCAGAAGGACAAAAAGATAAAGAGTTGCACAAGTGAAACCATTACACAGAGTTACATATGAACAATTTCAAAGTACTACGGTGTACAGAAGAACTAATTTTGTTCAAGTTAGTTAACAACGACTTTTATTGGTCCAAATTAAAGAAATACACCGACTTAATCTGCATATCAATAAGAAAAGTGAATAAAGATACGAATTATTTGAGTCCACTTTGGCTCAGACTCATTTATACATAAATAGATACCAAAGATACTTATTTCACTAAATGCCTCTCGTGGGGTCTGTATGACCCCCCCCCCCTTACACACACAAAAAGTACGACATTTTCGATGTATTTTATCAATAGTAAACATTGAAACGAAACAATATTTAGAATTTTTCTTCGATTGCAATTACATAACAATAATAACAACTACAAAAAATCACAAACATTTATAAACTTATAAAAAAAGTTGCTTTTGTAGTATAATCTTTTTGAGTAATGAATGGGGAATTTAGGTCTGAATATAATACGAATAATATACGGGAGTGAAACGTGATAACCCACAAATGTGTGTTCATCAAGATTTGACGAACACTTACCCTTTTACGATTTTTTTTTCGTTTAAACCAGTTGTTTTTTTTTTTTTTTTTGAAAAAACCAGCTGGTTTAAACCAGCCAACCCTGAGTAGAAATAAGCGAAATTCTCTCATTTTTTTGGAAGATTATGCGGGACTCTTACACTAATATAACATAAACTAAACTAGCCTAACCTAACTGAAACTAACCAACCCTACCATAAACTAACCGAATGTGAACAGAAATTACCAAAATTGTAACATTTTTTAGAGAAAAGAGCTGGACCCCTTCTGCTAAACATAGGCCAAAAAAAAAAAAAAAAATTGATGAACTATTCGTAACATGCAAAAATAAACGGGTTGAGTTGCACAAGGCCAGAAAGAAAAGAAACTAAACTAACCTCCTCTAACACACCTTTACTACTTTGTACACCTTTACTTTTACTCAAAGTAAAAATAAAGTAAAAATTTGGCATTTTATACAACTCGTTCTTCTTGTAACATAATAATCAAATAAACACATAGGCCTACACTGAATTATGGTAACCAGTCACATTTGAATATTAATGATTGATATTACAGTAATAAAATTTCAATCCATAAGTAACGTGTACTTATAATCGCAGTTTCCAACCATTAATTAACTTTCGTGTGTTCACCTCGTCTTCTTACCTTTGACATTGTCAATTTTATGTATTAATCCTTTCGCTTACTTTCAATCCATCACAGAAAACGCGCCAACCGTTCCCTCTCAATTTCAATAGGATGCTCTAAATTTCTTATTAGTCGAAGAAATCGAATTCATTTCAAATTTTTTTACGTGCTAGTAGAATTAAAGGAAAAGTAACACTTGGTTAACTATCAACTAAAAGTGCAAAATTAATAGCAAACAACTAAGTTTTATAAATTAATTCCGTCGCAAAATTTCGCTATTAAGTTACCATGTCTTGTCTTGTCGTAGACCATTACGGGTCAAATAGGTAGGTGCACCAGCTCGCTAGTTTTGTGTGCTACGGTTTCAAAATTGTCAAATGTGTACCTCACTTGAAGATTTATGATTCAAGAACAAAATTGAATAAAATACAGGACACAATTGGGAAGAAAGGACACAATCGGGTAAAAGGTCAAAGTCAGGAAAGGGTCAAAATCGGGGAAGAAATTCAGACAGTGAAAAAGGGCTGAAAGCCAAGTTGAAGAGGGCAAAACGTTAGAGAAAAGGGGGAAGTGCAAAATGAAAAAGAACAAAGAGTAGAAAAAAGAATGAAATGTATATACGTCTAAGCATAAGAGAAAGTGTAAGTATAGTGGAGGTGTATAGGAAATCCCACTCAACTCTCTTACTCACAGAGCATCACCAAAAACGAGGCACTCGCCGTAGCGACCACTGTCGAACCTTCACTTATAATTTCGGAAATCCGCTCAGCGTTGCCAACAACGGCCTAATTTAAAATCAGTCTGAAAAATTTGCTGAGTGCACTCCGTTCTTCTTCTCGGTAAATTCTTGCTACAGCGAAGATCACTGTTCTGGCAATTATGATTGACAACTTCAAATTACAAAGATGGATGAATGAGATAAAACTTTTGATGGTTATAAATGTCCAGTTTTACTATACGGATCTATAGTATAGTCGGGGATACAAATAACCTTTCACCCGAGGCGAGTGGTTCATCGGTGCGGGCGAGTTTTTAATATTATACCGAAAGTAAATAAATGATTTCTATTGTGGGATGTGGGCTAATAGATCTTGTCTTGTTGCTAGTAACATTTTGTTGCTTACTTCCATCCCTGGTATAAGTAGTAGTAATAGTAATAGTAGTAGTAGTAGTAGTAGTAGTAGTAGTAGTAGTAGTAGTAGTAGTAGGAACGGGTTAGAAGCCCCGCAGGAGTTGATTGGGTTCTGTTTTCAACATAAAATGGGCTAATTAAAGACTTGCTCAATTTTTTATGTACATTTTACACTCTATGGATCCGTATAGTAGAAGTCTGCACGGGCCGGAATTTTTAGAACGGGCCTGGCCAGTCTCTTGAATTTATTATATGAGGCCTGACCAGAGTCCGAAATATGTTTTAGCATTCAGGCCCGAGCTCCTGTGATAATCAAATGGACCGAAAAAAACCCGAATTGCAAAAATTTAATAATTAACGCAAAATTGTATTTTTATTTACAGCAATTGGAGGTTTAATTTTGCAGTTGTGGTTTAAAACTTCTCTAGAAAAATCGGTCCAATAAATATAGTTGTATAGTATATTTACAAAGTTAGGCCCGAAAAGTCCCAACAAATATGGTTTTATATTTAAATATTTATAGTAGTAGGCCCCCCGTTATGCGCGAATGACTCATCCTCACTCTCTTTTATGACCAGGATTTTTGAAATTCGTTCCCTTTTACGGCTAAGATGAGTGCTTTGGTACCTCGCGGTTGATTGGCTGAGAGAGGTCACGTGACTTTAGGCCCCGCCCACGCGGGAAATTCAAATTTTTCAGGTCACGTGGTATGACGTCATGAGTCACCCCGCGGGGAAATCCCTCATTCTCTTTTAGAACTAGGATTTTTGAAATTTGTTCCCTTTTACGGGTAAGATGTGTGATTCTGATTGGTTGACAGCTATCACGTGATCTTAGACCCTGCGATATTTGAAATTCGTTCCCTTTTACGGGTAAGATGAATGTTTTGGTACCACGATGTTGATTGGCTGATAGAGGTCACGTGATCTTAGGCTCAGGGATTTTTTAAAATTCGTTTCCTTTTTATGGGTAAGATGAGTGGTTTGGTACCTTGAATTTGATTGGTTGATAGCGGTCACATGATCTTAGACCTTGGGATTTTGAAATTTGGGTATCCTCTTTGATGAGTACTTTGGTACTACGATACTGATTGGCTGATAGAGGTTACATGATCTTAGACCCTCTACACGCTGAACAGGTCACATGGTATGACGTCATGTTTTACCCTTGCGGGGAAATCCATCATTAATTCGTTTCCTTTTACGGGTAAGATGAGTGCTTTGGTACCTTGATTCTGATTGGATGATAGAGATCACGTGATTTTAGGTCCTAGGATTTTTGAAATTAGGGTGTCCTTTCTGATGTATACTTTGGTATCTCGATTCTGATTGGTTGATAGAGGTCACATGATTTTAGACCCGTCACACGGTGAACAGATTACATGGGAATACCCCTCACTCATTTGTTTCCTTTTACAGGTAAAAGAGGGTGTCGCTTGTAGATTTCTTATAACACATTGTTGTGAGTTTAAGCGATTTATTGCTCAGTAAGCGCTTCATTAATGGAAACAGTGTTGCCAGATTTTTCTTACCTAAACTGCTCCGATTCTTTTCGAAACGGTTCCGCAGAGTACAAGAAATTTTAAACTAAAATTTTTTCGAACTAAAAAATTTCAAAACTAAAAAATTTTAAACAAAAATTTTCAAACAAAAATTTTTCGAACTAAAAAAAATTTCGAACAAAAAGTTTCAAACAAAAAATTTTCGAACCCAAAAAAAATTTCGAACTAAAAAAAATTGAAACAAAATTTTGTCGAACTAAAACATTTTTTAAAAACAAAAGTTTCGAACTAAAGATGTAAATCACATCTAAAAATTTTCAAATCAAACTTTTTATCGAACTAAACTTTTAAAATTTTCGAACTAGAAATTTAAACCAAGTTTTAGAAAAATCCTAAGAAATGTTTCTCCAGGAATCGAACTCAGGTCTTTCAAACCAAAGATGTGTATGCTAACCGTTTAGCTATGAATGAATTCGGTTTTAATCGTGCTTGGTGGGTTTCGAACCATGGTTCTTGAAAAGGATACACATATACTTTAAGAAAATAAATCTGACAGTGTAACGTGGATTAAAATAAAATGCTGATAGACTTTTTTTTTGTGTTGACATAGAAGTACATATGATTGAAAATGCAAACGTCAGCGGATCGCATTACTTTTGTTTTACTACGAACGTGTCAGCATGATTCATGAAAAAAGCAAACATTGACATTCTCGTATGGAATATGAGGAAAATGAAATGTCGTCACAGTTACGACAAGTAGTGACATGATCCTGGCAGAAGGGAATTGGCATCGGAATTGCGATAGTAGATGTTGTAACTATTGAGTAACGTGAATGACGTCACGATCGATTGTTACACATCGTTTTGGTTCGTGATTCATGACAAAAGCAGCGAGCGTTTTGATTGGTTCGTTGTGATGTCATTTTATAAATTTCCTCGTTTCTGATTGGTTGATGATGACATCGTTTTCGCAGCGACCTAAATAAAAATCTAAATTTCATTTTTCAAATCCTACACCGCTCTCAACTATCGAGTGAGAAGGTCTGTTTTTTAAAAGTGTCTTCATTTAAGAAGCTTTACTGCACCGACTTTTTGTTCATTGAATTTGAGGTAAGTTCAGTGAGATTTTATTTTTCACACAAGATTCGAAAATTATTTTTATTTTATATTTGTGGGCGGATCACGAATACACTGTTTTACTTTTAGTACGAAATATTTAGACTATGAAGAAATTAGTGGAATGGGAAAGTGAGAGTAAGAATCAGGACCCCCACACATTAGAAGTAAGCACGATAAATGATGTGTTTTAGCGTCCCTTTAGCTTAATGTTGAATGTAAACTCCCGTCGGGAATTGAACCATGGCCAGAAAAATGTGTACGCTTAGTTTTGAAAAGAATACATTACAAAATTTCAGAAACTATGCCTGAGAATAATATGGTTCGATTCCCTTTGAAAGCATTAGCGTCCCCTTCAGCTTAACGTGATATTCGAGCAATCACCCGGGATTGAACCAAGGCCAGAGGTGTGTACGTCAATCATTTAGCTTAGTTTTGAAAAGAATGTATGATAACGCATGAGAATATTAAATTTCAGAAAAGGCTTGACAGTGATCCGATGTGTGAAAGCAAACCCCACCGAGGATTGAACCAGGGCCTTCCACATCCGAAGCATGTACGCTAACCGCTTAGTCACAATAATAAAAAAAATACGCTATACAGATTTTGTTTTGACAATTACGTATGTATAACGTTAATGCTTGGTGAATCTCTTCAACTTGCAAACGCATCATTTAAAGGTCGTTGTGAGTAGAAAAAATGCTTACGCGTGCTTTATCACATCTCAGTACTGTTGAAACATTCATTCATTCATGCATTCTTTTTATCACTATAGAATGGTAGGTCAGTTACATGCTGATGTAATGGTTTCGAGTTTGACAGCAATAAAACACTCATTTCAGTAACATAATTATTTAAAAAAACTTTGATTTCTAGTACACGTGCTTTCATAATGAGATTCTGAACGCCAGCGCCAGGGAATCAAACTCAGGACCTTTACATGAATTGCTTAGTTAAGAATTTATCATGAATGTTATGATTTCCTGTTTATCAGGTGATTAAGATTTTTCTTTCTTCTTTTCTTTTGTAGTAAATTCACGCTGCTCAATTCCTTTTTTTTCCATTACATATTTGTTTTACCGTACCTGTTTGTTTGTTTTCATTTTTAACCATGGCCGAATCGGGTTTTACTGTTTGTAATGAAATCACTCGACATTATAGACGATTTATGTACGTTTATGTATTATGAGGTGTGTACGTCAGTCATTTAGCTTAGTTTTGAAAAGAATGTATGATAACGCATGAGAATATTAAATTACAGAAAAGGTTTGACATGCCCCCCGACGTGGAAAGCAAACCCACCGAGGATTGAACCAGGGCCTTCCACATCCGAACCATGTACGCTAACCGCTTAGTCACAATAATAAAAAAAATACACTATACAGATTTGTTTTGACAATTACGTATGCGTAACGTTAATGTTCGATGAGTCTCTTCAACTTGCAAACGCATCATTTAAAGGTCGTTGTGAGTAGAAAAAATGCTTACGCGTACTTTGTCACATCTCAGTACTGTTGAAACATTCATTCATGCATTCTTTTTATCACTATAGAATGATAGGTCAGTTACATGCTGATGTAATGGTCTCGAGTTTGACAGCAATAAAGCACTCATTTCAGTAACATAATTATTTAAAAAAAACTTTGATTTCTAGTACACGTGCTTTCATAATGAGATTCTGAACGTCACCGCCAGGGAATCAAACTCAGGACCTTTACATGAATTACTTAGTTAAGAATTTATCATGAATGTTATGATTTCCTGTTTATCAGATGATTAAGATTTTTCTTTCTTCTTTTCTTTTGTAGTAAATTCACGCTGCACAATTCCTTTTTTCCCATTACATATTTGTTTTACCGTACCTGTTTGTTTGTTTTCACCTTTTCTAACCATGGCCGAATCGGGTTTTACTGTTCGCAATGAAATCACTCGTCATTATAGACGATTTAACATTGAGGGTAGAATGCTCGAAATTCAATTCAACGCACCGCCCGTAGGAACCGATATCATACAGTATGTACATAACAGTTTCCAAGCAATGCTAGACCATTTATTAGCCAATGTCGACGATGAGGCGATGGTTGGTTTATCAGTAATATCACCACGCAATACCAATAAGCCATTTTGGGTGAGTTTTCGCCAAGCCCGAAACTTGACACTGGAAACGATGTGGGCCTCGTTCGAAAGAGTTTTACAAAGTAACAATGCATTTCTCCTGCACGAACCATTCACCGTTCATTTCCATCGTGTGGATATTCCAAGAGGATACGGATATGGAGATCGTTTAGCCCAAGGAATACTTCAAAATGAAGAATTGTTACGTAGTAAGCGAGGGATTGTACGCGTAAAAAATCAAGATTCAAGGTGCCTGGCGTACGCCCTTGTTATTGCAATTGGTCTGAAGGCATACAAGAATGTAGATGTGCAACGTTATTGGCAATATCAACGCCAATCGAAATATGTTGTGGACCAAGAAGTCGATGCGTTATGTTCAAATGCAGGAGTCAATTTGGATCATGGTGCCAGTGTAAATGAAATTCGACAATTTCAGGCATACCTCAAAGAATATAAAATTACAGTGTATACTAGTTTTTCAGGTCATGACATCATGTACGAGGGACCGAACGATGAAAATCGCACTCCCATAAATTTGATTTGTTTGGCTGGCCACTTTGACATCATTCAATCTTTAACTGCTTGTTTTGCAACCAAGTTCTACTGTGAAGCGTGCCATAAAAAGTATAGTAAACGTAATGAGCATGTGAAAAATTGTCCTGTAACATGCTCCAAATGCTTACAGAGACCTCTATGCGACAAGAATCAAACACCGATATTATGCAACGACTGCAATCGTCAATTTTACGGCGAAGAATGTTTTAACAATCATCGTAATATTGTATATCATCAAGGGGAACCTGTATGCAAAATGGTGAAGCAATGTATTAGATGCTACAGAGTATATTCTTTTGTACGAAGTGGAGAACGCATTCATGATTGTAATGAGATCTTTTGCAATGTTTGTAAGAAGATTGTTCCAGGATCGCATCAATGTTTTATGCTTCCCGATCGACAGTGTTTGAAACCTGGTGTTCCTTCACTCATGCACGCAAAGAAAGCCTTGTTGATTTTCTATGATATAGAATCTATGCAGGACACGAATATTGGCGATAATACGTATGTACACATTCCGAATTTATTGGTTGCACAACAAGTATGTTATGCATGTGTTGAAAACGATAATATCGAGCAGTCTTGCAGTACGTGTGGTCAGCGCCAGCATATTTTCCAAGGAGAGGATCCAGTTTATAATTTTCTCCAGTACTTGCGGGAACGTCGTCCCAATATAAATAGGATTTTCTGTCTCGCTCACAACGCGAAGGGATACGATGGACATTTCATCCTAAAGGCTATGGTCGAACAATGTCAATGGAGACCTGACGTCATATTAAATGGGACCAAGATACTGAGTTTAACCTTGAATAATCTGACGTTCATTGACTCTTTGAACTTCTTGCCTATGGCATTAAGTAAATTGTCAAAAGCGTTCAATTTACCCACAACCAAAGGCTACTTCCCACATTTCTTCAACACCAAGGAGAATCAATAGTATATTGTACCACTTCCAGAAACAAAGTATTATGGTGCAGATGAAATGGCCGTCGAAGACAGGAACAAGTTCATGCAGTGGTACAACGATCATCGTAATGATACGTTTGATTTCCAGAAGGAAATTCTCAAGTATTGTATTCAAGATGTCAATGTACTGCGACAAGCATTCGTTTCGTTTATGACGTCATTTGAAACAGAAACCAAAGTGAATCCCTTCTTGGAGACGATCACGATTGCCAGTGCTTCCAATTTAGTATTCCGCCGGAATTTCCTCAAACCCAACACCATTGGAATTCTACCGGCACATGGCTATCGATGGAGAAGTACCCAATCGATCGCTGCCCAAAATGGCTTATTGGTATTGCGTGGTGATATTACTGATAAACCAACCATCGCCTCATCGTCGACATTGGCTAATAAATGGTCTAGCATTGCTTGGAAACTGTTATGTACATACTGTATGATATCGGTTCCTACGGGCGGTGCGTTGAATTGAATTTCGAGCATTCTACCCTCAATGTTAAATCGTCTATAATGACGAGTGATTTCATTGCGAACAGTAAAACCCGATTCGGCCATGGTTAGAAAAGGTGAAAACAAACAAACAGGTACGGTAAAACAAATATGTAATGGGAAAAAAGGAATTGTGCAGCGTGAATTTACTACAAAAGAAAAGAAGAAAGAAAAATCTTAATCATCTGATAAACAGGAAATCATAACATTCATGATAAATTCTTAACTAAGTAATTCATGTAAAGGTCCTGAGTTTGATTCCCTGGCGGTGACGTTCAGAATCTCATTATGAAAGCACGTGTACTAGAAATCAAAGTTTTTTTTTTAAATAATTATGTTACTGAAATGAGTGCTTTATTGCTGTCAAACTCGAGACCATTACATCAGCATGTAACTGACCTATCATTCTATAGTGATAAAAAGAATGCATGAATGAATGTTTCAACAGTACTGAGATGTGACAAAGTACGCGTAAGCATTTTTTCTACTCACAACGACCTTTAAATGATGCGTTTGCAAGTTGAAGAGACTCATCGAACATTAACGTTACGCATACGTAATTGTCAAAACAAATCTGTATAGTGTATTTTTTTTATTATTGTGACTAAGCGGTTAGCGTACATGGTTCGGATGTGGAAGGCCCTGGTTCAATCCTCGGTGGGTTTGCTTTCCACGTCGGGGGGCATGTCAAGCCTTTTCTGTAATTTAATATTCTCATGCGTTATCATACATTCTTTTCAAAACTAAGCTAAATGACTGACGTACACACCTCATAATACATAAACGTACATAAATCGTCTATAATGTCGAGTGATTTCATTACAAACAGTAAAACCCGATTCGGCCATGGTTAAAAATGAAAACAAACAAACAGGTACGGTAAAACAAATATGTAATGGGAAAAAAAGGAATTGAGCAGCGTGAATTTACTACAAAAGAAAAGAAGAAAGAAAAATCTTAATCACCTGATAAACAGGAAATCATAACATTCATGATAAATTCTTAACTAAGCAATTCATGTAAAGGTCCTGAGTTTGATTCCCTGGCGCTGGCGTTCAGAATCTCATTATGAAAGCACGTGTACTAGAAATCAAAGTTTTTTTTTAAATAATTATGTTACTGAAATGAGTGTTTTATTGCTGTCAAACTCGAAACCATTACATCAGCATGTAACTGACCTACCATTCTATAGTGATAAAAAGAATGCATGAATGAATGAATGTTTCAACAGTACTGAGATGTGATAAAGCACGCGTAAGCATTTTTTCTACTCACAACGACCTTTAAATGATGCGTTTGCAAGTTGAAGAGATTCACCAAGCATTAACGTTATACATACGTAATTGTCAAAACAAAATCTGTATAGCGTATTTTTTTTATTATTGTGACTAAGCGGTTAGCGTACATGCTTCGGATGTGGAAGGCCCTGGTTCAATCCTCGGTGGGGTTTGCTTTCACACATCGGATCACTGTCAAGCCTTTTCTGAAATTTAATATTCTCATGCGTTATCATACATTCTTTTCAAAACTAAGCTAAATGATTGACGTACACACCTCTGGCCTTGGTTCAATCCCGGGTGATTGCTCGAATATCACGTTAAGCTGAAGGGGACGCTAATGCTTTCAAAGGGAATCGAACCATATTATTCTCAGGCATAGTTTCTGAAATTTTGTAATGTATTCTTTTCAAAACTAAGCGTACACATTTTTCTGGCCATGGTTCAATTCCCGACGGGAGTTTACATTCAACATTAAGCTAAAGGGGCGCTAAACCACATCATTTATCGTGCTTACTTCTAATGTGTGGGGGTCCTGATTCGTACTCTCACTTTCCCATTCCACTAATTTCTTCATAGTCTAAATATTTCGTACTAAAAGTAAAACAGTGTATTCGTGATCCGCCCACAAATATAAAATAAAAATAATTTTCGAATCTTGTGTGAAAAATAAAATCTCACTGAACTTACCTCAAATTCAATGAACAAAAAGTCGGTGCAGTAAAGCTTCTTAAATGAAGACACTTTTAAAAAACAGACCTTCTCACTCGATAGTTGAGAGCGGTGTAGGATTTGAAAAATGAAATTTAGATTTTTATTTAGGTCGCTGCGAAAACGATGTCATCATCAACCAATCAGAAACGAGGAAATTTATAAAATGACATCACAACGAACCAATCAAAACGCTCGCTGCTTTTGTCATGAATCACGAACCAAAACGATGTGTAACAATCGATCGTGACGTCATTCACGTTACTCAATAGTTACAACATCTACTATCGCAATTCCGATGCCAATTCCCTTCTGCCAGGATCATGTCACTACTTGTCGTAACTGTGACGACATTTCATTTTCCTCATATTCCATACGAGAATGTCAATGTTTGCTTTTTTCATGAATCATGCTGACACGTTCGTAGTAAAACAAAAGTAATGCGATCCGCTGACGTTTGCATTTTCAATCATATGTACTTCTATGTCAACACAAAAAAAAGTCTATCAGCATTTTATTTTAATCCACGTTACACTGTCAGATTTATTTTCTTAAAGTATATGTGTATCCTTTTCAAGAACCATGGTTCGAAACCCACCAAGCACGATTAAAACCGAATTCATTCATAGCTAAACGGTTAGCATACACATCTTTGGTTTGAAAGACCTGAGTTCGATTCCTGGAGAAACATTTCTTAGGATTTTTCTAAAACTTGGTTTAAATTTCTAGTTCGAAAATTTTAAAAGTTTAGTTCGATAAAAAGTTTGATTTGAAAATTTTTAGATGTGATTTACATCTTTAGTTCGAAACTTTTGTTTTTAAAAAATGTTTTAGTTCGACAAAATTTTGTTTCAATTTTTTTAGTTCGAAATTTTTTTTTTGGGTTCGAAAATTTTTTGTTTGAAACTTTTTGTTCGAAATTTTTTTTAGTTCGAAAAATTTTTGTTTGAAAATTTTTGTTTAAAATTTTTTAGTTTTGAAATTTTTTAGTTCGAAAAAATTTTAGTTTAAAATTTCTTGTACTCTGCGGAACCGTTTCGAAAAGAATCGGAGCAGTTTAGGTAAGAAAAATCTGGCAACACTGTTTCCATTAATGAAGCGCTTACTGAGCAATAAATCGCTTAAACTCACAACAATGTGTTATAAGAAATCTACAAGCGACACCCTCTTTTACCTGTAAAAGGAAACAAATGAGTGAGGGGTATTCCCATGTAATCTGTTCACCGTGTGACGGGTCTAAAATCATGTGACCTCTATCAACCAATCAGAATCGAGATACCAAAGTATACATCAGAAAGGACACCCTAATTTCAAAAATCCTAGGACCTAAAATCACGTGATCTCTATCATCCAATCAGAATCAAGGTACCAAAGCACTCATCTTACCCGTAAAAGGAAACGAATTAATGATGGATTTCCCCGCAAGGGTAAAACATGACGTCATACCATGTGACCTGTTCAGCGTGTAGAGGGTCTAAGATCATGTAACCTCTATCAGCCAATCAGTATCGTAGTACCAAAGTACTCATCAAAGAGGATACCCAAATTTCAAAATCCCAAGGTCTAAGATCATGTGACCGCTATCAACCAATCAAATTCAAGGTACCAAACCACTCATCTTACCCATAAAAAGGAAACGAATTTTAAAAAATCCCTGAGCCTAAGATCACGTGACCTCTATCAGCCAATCAACATCGTGGTACCAAAACATTCATCTTACCCGTAAAAGGGAACGAATTTCAAATATCGCAGGGTCTAAGATCACGTGATAGCTGTCAACCAATCAGAATCACACATCTTACCCGTAAAAGGGAACAAATTTCAAAAATCCTAGTTCTAAAAGAGAATGAGGGATTTCCCCGCGGGGTGACTCATGACGTCATACCACGTGACCTGAAAAATTTGAATTTCCCGCGTGGGCGGGGCCTAAAGTCACGTGACCTCTCTCAGCCAATCAACCGCGAGGTACCAAAGCACTCATCTTAGCCGTAAAAGGGAACGAATTTCAAAAATCCTGGTCATAAAAGAGAGTGAGGATGAGTCATTCGCGCATAACGGGGGTCCTACAACTTTTATGGTGCTAGCCTGGCTTGGGCCCGAAGTGGTATATGCTTTGTAAACCCGAGTACGGCCCGCGAGCTCGGTCCGAGCACGTGCAGACCTCTACCGTATAATAAAACTGCACCGTTATAAGATAAGAAAAAAGCAGTGTGTTGTAATATAGATAATAGGCTTGATGCATAGGTGAAGATATTATGGAAATTAACGAATCCATATTTAAAGAGCTTGAACCAAGAAATGTATGGAGCACAGAGAGAAAAAGGAGGCGATGTTGTTGGTAGAGAGAACAGAAAAAAATCAAGTAACCACAATTATAAAGAAGAGTCGTGCTTTTTCGAAATAGAAATAAGCGGTGAGGAGTAGAAAAAATAAGAAGTCTGTTAGGAAGGGGAAAATGAAGACAAGAGGAAAAGAAGTCGTGTTGGGGGAATCAAGATGGGGAACGGAGACAACAAGGACGATGTCAGTACCAAGACGCCGTTTTACAGGAAGCGTCATAAAAAGTTCAACGTTGAAAAACAAATGTATTGAGAGCGGAAAACGATCGATAGACAATACTAAAAGATGAATAATAACTTCATTATTTATCCTCCACGATAACAAGTTTATTTGTTCAACAAAAAGACATAAAAAGTCCTTTGTAAAGTCGCTTTTAACTTCGTATTGCGAGTTTGCCTAACACGTGATGCTAACTTTTGCATTTAGAAACATGGAAGCGAGGTCAGAGTTTACCATCATGCCAAGTTTGATCCTTATTTGATAAGTTCGGTTTGAAACTTTTTGTTTTCCAAATATAACCTAATAAAACTTGAAAACCGAAGGCAAGCACATCAAAACAATTCAAATGCATAATAACAAAAGTCGTAGGCCATAGATTATCTCTGTTATGAGCACATGTACAAAAAATGAAAAAAGGGAAAAGCTCTTCAAAATACGTGGTTTCTAATCTTGGTAGAATATTTTCAATTGTACCAGGTCTTTGTTGGCTCCACACTGGTGATGCACCCTACGTTAAATGAAAAGGCGATGCTTTTAGTTCAGCAGTTTCCTTCCTTAGTCCCTCACAATACTCGCAATTCAGATTTGTTGAGAAATAGGTTCAATAGTGTTCCAAAATCCCTTACAACCTGTGCATGTTCCCTGTGTTATTTTGTGTGGCCTTATGTTTTTTTCAAGCAATATGCTGAGCTAGAAACATTATATTTTATTTATTTAAAAACAACTCAATTAGACTGTGGTCCAGACTACTAATGCAATTGGAAAAATGCACCATTTTAGACAATGATTTAGTTAGAAAAAATATTTAATGAAACTCGTGAATTTAGCAGTATTGGGTTTCTTCATAGTCAGACAAATATTTTCAGGAACGGCGTTTTGTGCGTTCTAATGCAACTAAAGCATTGCTTTTAAATTAAAAACATAGGCAGATCCAGGGGGTGGCGATCGGGGCTTTCCCCTCCAGAAGAGGAAACTTTCTTCTTTTATATATAAATAAAACCCACCCCACAGTAGCTCTAAGTACCAGTATTACAACCCACCGCGTCTCAGAAGTCCTTCTTGGATCCGCCCCTGATTAAAAATAACTTATTTCAAATAACTTTCCTTTCTACTAGTTTTTTCTTATTTTTTCAATCATATAACCCCGAATTTTTGTTACACTCGATAACACAGCAGGTCCAGGTCCTCCACCAATGCAAGTGTGATCCTGATTAGTTGAGTTCATGTGTGATTTTATGTTTCCTAAAGTTTGACTCAAAATTTTACTGCTCATAGCTGGGAATAGAAAACTTTCAGAACATAATATATCAGATGATTTTAAATAGGGTCAAGGTTAATGATATACCAAATGTTATCCCGATGAGACTAGCTCGGTCGACCTTATATCATATAGACCTATCGAGTTATCTCCAGCCCAAAACAAAATTTGCATATAATTGCACCGCTTATAATTACAAATACCGCTTATAATTGCTTTCTGTATATTTTGCATTGCGTTACATTCGGCTTGTTTTGTGAAGGCTGGTACAGAAAGTTTCTAATATTGGGGTTTATTCAGCACCGATTTGTGTTAAGACAATGCAAAAAGGTTTTGTTTAAGTTTGCGATAATCGGTATAGCAGTTATACTTCATTTTTTCAATTCTGCGTTATGTTATCCTTCGTTATTTTTGCTAACGTTGCAACTGAATGAGCCCATTCCGAAAGACTTTGCCTTGATGTAAGCACACGTAACATTTTTGATTTAGTGTGTGGTAATAGGAATAACAATCATAATTTACGATGTGCTTTTTCCACATTTTTTGAGAAAGTTGTTCGGAAATGTCGTACTAAATGTCGTTGACTTTTAAGCGATAAATGAAATAAAGAACATTGATACACACCATGCTTATTATAACTAATTAGAATGTAATAGTTTCATGTGTTTTTCATAAATACTTGTGGGGTCTTTGCCTCTCTTATAGCTATTTGGTTTCAAATCACTCTTCTAGTTGTCTATAGCTGTTTACTGAATCGAAAGATCCTTAAATGAAGAAAGTGAGGCCTAGTTCAGGCAACGTAACACAGCTTCTGAGTTTTAGTTTGTGATAACAGTTATTACATAATTTGTGTTGTGGTACGTTACCATTTTATGCAAAAGTAAATACAGAATGCGTCTTCATATAATTTACGTCACTAATTTTACAAAAGGTTCGGATAATATATGACTTATTTTATGTATAAATAATAAGAGAAGAATTAGGTCACCTTGGGTGGTGGTGAAAAGATGTTCTACATAGAATCCATTTTGTATTCATATCAGGAGCGCTTCCAGAAGGGGCGATGGCCCCCCCCAAAAGAAGAAACTTTCTTATTTTATATATAAATAAAACCCATCCCAGAGTTTGAAACTCTTAAAAGTAGCTCTAAGTAGCAGTATTACATCCCACGCCTCCTCTAGAAGTCCGTCCTGAACCCAGATTCAGATCCCAGATTCATATCCAATTTATTGTATGCAATAATCTTCTATATTTTGACAGTAACTAGTGTATTCTTTGTGTATTTTAAAACAATTCGTCTTTGTTCCACCTATCTCTGTTATTTTTTTAAACAATTGTGACAAATCATTCGGAATCATGCAATAGGTTCGTCCGTGCCATCCACTTATACGCTTTTAATCAATCACTGTTTTCAAAACAATTTAAGTGATTTTATCGACATAGCTCAAAAGCTGCAACGACTGTAATTATAGTTACACTTATATATGTAGATAAGAAAAGAAGAAAAAGAAGATAGGGGTAGCTGAAAGCAGAATCGGTTTGAGATTTGTTGATATAATTGGTAAATGTTAGTTTAAATATATAATTTATTGGCTTTATTATAGCATTTAGTTTAAATTTATTCGAATGAACAACATTATGCTGAACAGCAGTATTATTTGATCGCGTATATTAATATTTGAAACTAGTTATCACTACCATTGTACTTTCGAAACTATCTCTGTGATATTACTAAACTTACAACAGTAATTAATTTTGTTACAATTATTGTCGATTTTGGCTTGTCCTTGCAGATTGGAATATGTGAGACACTGTTAAGATACTTTAACGTCACGTTTGTTAGTGTAAATAGTATCCTAATGAATTTTTCGATGCCTACCAATCCCCTAGGTATAGACCTACACAAATGCAAACTGGGATACATAAAAACTGTTTGCGCAGTTAAAGTTGAAGAATGCCATTAAAAATAATGACATTCGTGCTGCGGAGTAGGTCCAGGATTTTCACGCTGAAAAATGAATTATTTGTCACTTACGAGGAAGTTCATTGTCTGTATCTTAGAAATTGATTCTTAAGAATTTCTTGGTGCACGTTCAGTTTAAGAGAACTTTACCATTTTGCGTGTATATACTGCGTCCAAATATATGTCGTAAAACCTAGTGGTAAAAGTACAAGTCAATCTGTGGTAGGTAACCTCTGAAGAGCACGAATGCAGTCTAACCGAGTTAAGGCAGGACCAGAACAGTAGAGGTGAGCCCTCAGAGAGCTGTTGCGTCAACTATAGATTGTATTCGCGTAAATGAGGATGTCGCTAAAAGCACTAGGCTAGATAGACCTACCTCCTGTGTATTCGCAAAAAATATCTTTCACTGCTGGTTTCTGCCAATAACATTTCAACCATTAATACGTTGTTCACAATTGAAAAAGTAATTGTTCCTCCATTTATTTCCAGTGCTTTCCTACATTTGCCACACTTCCTGCTCAGTTTCAATAATATGTGCCGCTCTACAAAACGTAATAACTCTTCTACATCAGCATAGGTTGTTATAATTCTCGTAATGAAAATGTCATATCCATTACATGCAACGTGCTGGAAATTAATCTCCTCATTGCACCGTAATGTCTGAGATCAGTATGCATCCACGTAAAATAGTACCAACAACACGCAGGTTTTAACACTCTAAAATACTATGTTAAACTAATGTTGTTAGCATGAATTTCATGAAAAATAAATCATTTCACCTCTTCTTTCGTGTAAATTTTACATTTTTCACGTTTCTGTACCTACTCTCCGGCACATCCGGAAATATGATTATAAAATTATAATTGTTGCATTATTTTTTCTTACTGCCCTCTACAATATTTGCGTTTGGCGATATGATAATACGTCACTTAGCATAGATGAAGTTTATGCGGGCCATCAGATAAAACTGCTGAAAAATTAGAACCGTTCCACGATTTGCTTGTAACTTCAGCGTCCTTCGGACATATGCTATAAAAACTACAGTGCAAAAACACAAATCAACTTGTGCTGGGTAGTCACTAAATGTACTAATGCTTATCTGATCGAGTCAGGGTAGTGCGAAACAGGTACATCCACATGTTATTGCATATTTAGAAAGCAGAGATAGAGATGCGCGTAAGAGGATAGTGAAAACACAGGCGAGGTTCTAGAACACAGGTTCCCCTTCTCATCTAGCTGTAATAAAGAGAAATAACAACGTGCCCTGCGGGGCTCTAACCCACCTTCACTCGCTAACGCTCGCTCGGCAATACTTTGTGAATTAAATATTAAACTTCGCTTCAGAAAGCAACCAACATAGCTACTAACCTGTATGGGGGGGGCCTGTGTTCTAGAACCTTTTCGAAAGCACGCTGTGTTTCTGATGTTGCTAGATTCCTTACCTGCTTGACACCTTTATCTTACGGATCGTAGAATAGGGTAGGTTAAGTTAGTGCATGTATGTTGCATTTATAAATATCTTAATGCGGCTTTTCGCAGTGATAAAATGTTTCGATAGCACTTATAATGGTTTTACACTACTGCTGCACTTTTTTAAAAAATACATCCGTTGTACACTGTGCAAAAGTATTACGCCGATGGAATATAATATCTAGTACAGCCTTTTTTTTTTTTTCATATGCGCGTGTTTATTCAACCGTCGTATATCATTTGTGATTGTTTTACACTAGTAACCTTCCACTTGTATGTTTACGTAAAGTTGTACTTTATTTCTTATTATATTTAAGTCAATCACCTGCAGAAATTTGTTCCTTAGAAATATGCAAGGTGTTTAATTTTCCGTGTAGTAGCCCCGCGTAGGGTGGTCGCTTACGCTCTCGCCTTCAATCCGAGCGGTCCCTGGTTCGATTCCCGGTGGGAGCACTCGGTCTAAAAAGTGTAAAAAGCTTTTTCACGCCAGCCATCACACCAGGCAGGGTTGGCTGGTTTAAACCAAAAAAACGAAAAATGTCCGTAAAGTGTAACTATTCGTAAAATCTTGATGAAAACACATTTGTGGGTTATCACGTTTCACTCCCATATATTATTCGTGCTATATTCAGACCTAAATTCCCCATTCTTTACTCAAAGAGATTATATTACTAAAGCAACTTTTTTTTTTTTAATGTAACTTTATGGATGTTTCTTTTATGATTTTTTTTAGTGTGTTATTATTGTTGTGCAACCAAAGGAAACTTATGAACATTGTTTCGTTTTAATAATGTTTACTATTCATAAAATACATCGAGATGCCGTACTTTTTTGGGGAGGGGGTCATACAAACCCCACGAGAGGCAATTATTGAAATAAGAATCTGGTAACTATTTATGTATAAATGGGTCAGCGTCAAAGTGGACTCAAATAATTCGTATCTTTATTCACTTTTCTTACTGATATGCAAAGTAAGTCCTTATATTTCTTTAACTTGGACTAATAAAAGTCGCAGTGAACTGCCTTGAACTAAATTAATTCTTCTGTACTCTGTAGTACTTTGAAATTGTCCATATGTAATTTTGTATAATGGATCCACTTGTGTAAATGTTTATCTTTTTGTGCTTCTGTACTAATGACTCTTGACGATTATATTAACAAATATGTAAAGATCAGTCAACGTATTTTCACCAGGAATCCTACATGATAGAGTCGGCAGACGTATCGCATTTGTAACGAATTAGTCCCGGTTTCGAGTTCAAATGGAGGACAATTTCTCTTAGATGTAAGCCGAGAAGCGGTTTGGATTCCACTTTAAGCTTATGTGGCCCCTTCCAGCCTAACCCGGTTGTTGCAGACTAACACTTAGGCGAAACAAGCTTACTTCTGTCCATATGTGATATAAATACATAGAGCAAATTATTTAAACTAAAAAAAAAACCGGGTTTAAAAAAAACTGGCTTTTGGTTTTTTCAATAAAAACCATGGTTTTTGCCAACCCTGACACCAGGCAAAAGCCGGGGTGGTACCTGACATACAGGTCCCAGGCCCCTTCTTTCCCTTTCCTCGTATAGTGTGCTCGCCGACGGTCGTCATCCCTTATATGTGACGGGCTAACATGGCCATAGATGCCGAAAGCTGAGAACTCTAAATCCTAAATAAATTTTCGTTGTAAATTTTGCGAAATATGGCATTTCTTAAACTTGATCTGCACTAAAAAAAATGTTCCAATGTTTGATGTTCTTTTACGTAGTAGGAGCATACGAAGTGATTTCTTGCATGACTTAAGTGTACCTAGGTAGAGCCGAAAAACAGAATAATAGGGGAGGAAGGAAGATGAATAGCAGTAGGCGCTATTGGTGTAAACTAATATGCTGTAAAAAGTATTGGAGTGTCTACTGCCTACTTTTGCAAAGTATACTGGCACGAGAGTATTTGATTCCCGATCCAGCGCAAGGCAGAAGAGAAGTAACACTAAGGCCTGGTATACCTAAAATGAAGGGGCTTGCGCTATTTAGAGTTACTGTAACAGTACACACACACACTTTGCTCGTAAGAGCCTATATACTGGAGAATTCACTACAGATATTAGAGCATACCTTACACTTATTTGTTTCCCTTTTTATTCCGCACTCATCACTGCTGAAGATCTTTACCTTCATTTTGCCAGTGTGGAGGAAATTACGGACTGTCTTCACTGTTCATTTGATTCCTTACGTAGAATGGCATCGTAATGGAGCACACTTCTTAATGCTGTTTCTCTCTTTAAACATGATTTACCTGTGTGGCATCTACGCGAATAAGTTTCTTAATTTACTCTTTCTTTGTGAGAGCACGATGGCTTAGTGGTAGAACGCTTACCTCTGGTGCAATGGGTTCCTAGCTCGATCCCCGGCTAACATCATGTTCGTGGGTTTTCTCGGATACTCCCGTTTCCTCTCGCTTTTCATTCCACCAGTTCTTCCATCATCATTCACTTGCTTTAATCGTCGTCTTCGTTAGCCTAAAGAAAGTAATCGTTGGATGTTAAACTGAAATATTTCATTTCCTACTGTTTCTTTGTGAATGTAGATTGTACTGGGATTTTCTTCTTTCAAAGATTGTCAGTTGTATTCTTAATCTGCACGTTGTCGTCCTTTTTGCGAATGTAAATTTTGTATAATGGTTCAGATTAAGAATAATTGAGTTTTGTTCCACAGATGTGAGCCAGAAGTATTGAAAAATTCAACAATTTACAGGAGAAATAGAGTACTGAAACGGAAATTACGTCTTTCCCTTATTGTTTATCGTGGGGATCGTTTAAATATGACAATAACTCTTTCGAAACATTCTCGTTTACGCGCATATCCCCGTTGCTGATGCCCCTGCTCCCTATCGACGAGAAACCGCGCGAACCCATCTGCTGTGCGAAACAACATCGGGATCAGACCTGAAATTTCGTGCCCTAAATATACATATATATACAGGGTGTTTTTCAAAACAACAACGACAACGTGTGGGAGGTGATTCCTGACATCAAGATAAGACCAAAAGTATAGACCAACCTGGATACACAAATGCTTGCTTTCGGAGTTATGGGCTGCCGAAAACATGAAAAAATGAACTTTAAAGGTCAATAGCTCCGAAACTATGGGACCTACCGTAGTCGGGTCAAGACTTCACTTAATTAATATGTGCCCTATCCAAAAATTCATGTTTCAGAATCCTAAGGTATTCACACAATAATTTTTATAGCGGGAGGTTGGCTACGGGCATATAATTTGAAGTACTCACCAACTATCTCTATAAAAAATTGTTGCGCAAGTACCGCAGGAGTCAAGTAAGTCGTATCTTCGCAGTTTAAGATGAGTGATTCAATGTGGGGATCGTGTTCCATCCCCGAAAAAGTTCCCAAAATAAAACTCTGATTGAAATTTCCATTTTTGGCACATATTTCTTTCAAACTGACTGTTCAGACAAATAGTGAAAAAGTGACCGACTGGACCGCGACTCGAACCCGAGACCTCCAGCATACCGTGCCGATGCGTTAATCACTACACCACCCAGACCGTTGCGTTAGAATTCGCACCCATACATTGGGACAGCCTTAAAGGGCTCTTTCCCCAACCACTACTTCTTTTAACCCCCCCCCCACAACCCTCGGTTAGTCCTTGCGAGCGTGTAAGCTGTTACTACTCTCAGTGTTGCCGTACCTCCGATCCACTTGTGTAGTTAAATGTCCGGCAAAACAAGGAGAAAGCTTTCCTTCCTATTTTCAGTTAACAACAACAACAAAAATTTAAAAATACATATATATATTTCATCTAGGAAAAAGGAAAAAAGGAAAAGGAATCGAGGCAACATTGGTTTTTAGCCAGAAGGGATCATAAATCTCTACCAGGTGTCGCGGATATTAGTTAGCGGAAGGTTTAGAGGGGTGGACAGTTTTCAGAATTCTTGGAAAAAGAGCCCTCTAAGTATGGCCCAAAGTTTATAGAGGATTTGATGTGGAAAATCGGTTGTTTTATCATGTCTGTGATCATTCATTTTTATGTGTCATTAAAAAGTACTTCTGCTAGAAGCGACAGCCTATAAGAAATGAACTGTCACTCACTCACCTTACGTAACTTGTGTACGTAAGTGTGTAAAATTTATATTAATATGTAAAACAATGTGAAGTACTACCGAATCATTAAGGTGCGTGGTTTTAGTTCCACCAAACACATCTGTATGACCAATATTTTCTTGAGCTCTCGAAATTTGGAAGTTCCTAGATATAAATTTGTCAAAATTAATAGTCTCGAATATTTTTGTAAAATAATATTATCATTTAACAGTGCAGATTTATTAAAGAGACTGCCACTTTAACCTGAAGTTAATGATGCTATAAAGTATTACCGGTAATTTGAGTTAATTTCTTTTCCATCATAGTATTTACCTGGCTTCTAGAGCCATATTTAATTCCTTCTTATTTATTTACAATTTTATCTTTAATAGTAAATTTCAAGATTCTTATTCTTTCAACGTAAACCCTTTTATAAAGAGTGCAAATCGCGCCCGTTTAGGTTTGATACGTTTTTACAGAAGAAATAATATCTCTTAGTGTCAAAATGTTTAATTTTTGTCTGTATGCCTTTAAAGAAAATAAGATAGGTTAATTTTGATTTTGAGTTTAGAATCCCTTTGAGCGGCGAGGCTATGTGAGACGTGGACCTACTAATTAACGTGGAATCCGAACCACATAAGCTCCCGTCGCGAATCTCCCACGCCAAAAGCGCGTACGCTAACCAAGATAGGTTATGTTAGAGTAGATTACGGCTATAGTTTAAGTTTATTATGGTTATTTCGTAATGTGTGCTATTATTATTATTATTTTGTGTATGTGTGTTTGTATTAATGTTGTATTGTGGAATGCTTTGCAAGCAGGTAGCTAACTATGTTGTGAATCGTGCAGCTTGACAACTGTGAAGTCACATGAGTTTCAAATGGCACAAATAATTATTGAGCATTCCCTGAGTGTATGTGACGTATGAGATAGCCTTAAAACAGTGTAGAGAACTGCTGTAATAGACGTGATGGTGAAAAACAGACTGAACAGCTGGGTGTCAAATGCTATATAAAACATTAAATTAGTGTATATATAATATTATTGTTAGGTATTGTCCCCTTTAACCCCAATCGATCAATAATATTGTTGGAAGAGAATCTAAGTTCGTCAAATACGATCTCAGTCGTTCAGCTTTCAATTAATAACTTTTGAAGTCAAGAATTAATTCAGCGACTTTACATTTTTGTTTTTAATTGGTGATTTGTAAACTAGTGTATCTGCCGCTTGTTACTGTCTCTGATAAATAACTTCCAACAAAATCTTATTTTATTTAGTAAAATAACCTCATAAGGATTTCCTTTTAACCGTATAATGTTTTAGTATTTAGTAAAGTTTACAGATTTTGACGTAAATGTTAGAATATCTTTTAAACTATAACAGAACATGTGTTTACATTTTATATAATAAATACTTTAAGTATAGCTTTTTTACCAACCGAGGGTAGATATAGGGCTAAACGAATAATTTTCAAAATTCACTTCAGATGAGGCTTTTTTTTTTTCCATTCATTCATTTTATTTTCGTTGCGCAATCTTGGTCTAAATTTTCCTTTCCCTATATTTCGTTTTGGTTTTTGTTTTTGTTTTTCTTTCTTAATTGGGCTTGTTAGAATATTTTCCAGTTCTCAGTGGTCATTGGTTCCGTTTCAGCTGAGGGTGGTACCTTGTGTTTGTGGTTTGATGTTTGCAAACTTTTTCACATAGGATTGCAGATAACAAAGTATAGGCCTTGGCGGTAAGGTCGGAATTTACTTGGAAGATGTCATGAGAACTTCAATAAGCTAACTTAAGTTCTGGTTTCCAGGAACATATAGAATACACAAATATGTTCTTGATTGTTAGATGTACGTTCATGGGCGCCTGAAGAAAATTTTCTAGGAGGAGGCATCTTTCTGCTTGCTATATTACATTTTTTTGATTCTTATTTGTATCAAGAAAATCTTAAGAAATTTAATACATTTTCGTAAGCTAGGGGCAGCCCGGGTGCCCATGTGTATGTTTGTTTTAGGCCAGCAGACTCTGTAGAAATCAATTAGGAGCATATTTGAGCAATTCATGGTCTAAAAGAAAACGAACACCATCAAACACCTTTAGTTATTCATTAAACATCTTTAGGTATTTTGTTTTTTAATTGATTTCATATTAATTCTTTTGTGTGAAAATTTACTCTTGTAATTCTTTTAAATTTTCTCACTACTCTTTCGAAATGTTCCTTGTGCTAGCAGTAACTAATTTTATTTTGCTATTTATTTAATGGGTTACATGATCCAAACTGGATTAAAGCTCCGAGTAGCAAGATGGTGGTTAACACCCGTTAATAATAATCCTAATAAACTAGGATGTGTGTAGTTTGTAGAAAAGAATTTTCTTCAAGTAACCTGGGAGTTCGGACTGTCAAAAGCAACTCTATAGATTCAACACGTTTTTCTAAGTTTAAGATATGTTTTGAGAAGCAGGATCTTGTATTTAATCTTTTTAAATTAAGTGTTAACTAAATCAAACTGTACTGGCACTGGCCAGTCAACATTATGCTCTGCTTCCAACATGGATCCATGCAATAAAAAAAAAAACCATAGAAAAAAGTTTTCATTGATATATATTAATTTGAAGATACGTTATAAAATTTGTGCAATATCTCAAATAGCAATTCTGTGTTTAATTTACGTGTTTGCTTATCCACTGTTATTAATCAAGTCTTTATGTAGCTCTTACAAGCATTCTTCACTCCTCTTCATCATCATCATCATCATCATCATCATAAATATTCTGCCATTATTGACAGGTCACTTGCTGCAACTGAGAAGCTTCTATGCGCCACAGTCTTCCGCTAAGTACTTCGTCTTCACGTACGACTTTTTTGTTTTGATATCGTATATCAATCGTAGTGTCCTTCGCCTTCTTCCTCTCTTTCCTGCCACCATACCCTCTAGTACGTCCGTTATGATACCAGGGCTCATAGCGAGCTACTTTTTTTTAACTAAAAGTTACCTTTTTCTTTAAGTTGATCACTAAAACTTACTTTTTTTTTTTTTTCAAATTTGTCACTAAAAGTTACTTTTTTTTGAGAAGTAAATTGACTTTTCCGTGTGATTTATGTTTTGTATTGGCAGTTTTCTAAGAAAAATATTATAAAAATAAAGGAAAAGGCAGAAACTTGTTATTCATTACTCTTCTGAAAGCTATAGTACTTGCTACCACATGTGAAAGAGCTTTTATTCTTTCTAAACCGCAGTGGATGGTTGGTGGATGCTTAAGCTCTCAAGGTGGGGTTGAGAACCCTTCTGTGTCTATTCTTTCTTCTACCATAATAGTCTTTTAGTTTTCTCTCGTAATAGTTAACGCTCCGCTCAACGTTGTGTGTGTGTGTGTGTGTGTGTGTATTTGTGTGGTTCATTATGTTCGTCTTGTGTTATGCTACTTGTATGTTCTTCTTAAGAGTAGGTGATGTATTTGAATATTTCATGGCTTAGAGAACTCTCAATGCTAAGTTGAATATAATGTCTGGGATGAAGAAATTCGGAAATAGACCAGAACTGGTTCCACTTACTCAGAAGCTTCTTACATCTGCTAAGTCTGCTTATCGTAACTACAAAGCATACTTAGAAATCCTAAGAAAGGATGAAGCTTAAAAAGAAGAAGTAAAGAAAAAAATGAAACAAAACAACAAAGAGAGAGGTGATGGAGAAATTGACAAAGGAAAAATGGATATTACGAGATTTGGTCACTTTTTAGTGTGTTTTTGGTCACTTTTCAACTATTTACAAGAGACCAGACCACTATGAGCCCTGTGATCTTCCTTTTTCCTTCACAGTTCCTTCTTCCTTCCAATAAGTTTCTCTTCTTAATAATATCTAAAAGTGTTCTTTTCTCCCCCCACCATTTCTAACAACCTCTCATTCGTTTTCCGCTCGACCCAGCTAATACTCTCCATCCTTCTCCACACCCACATATTTCGAAAGTTTCCAGTTCCATTCTTCATTAGTGTACCTTTATCCTATTAAATACTACGGGTCAGGAAAAATTGTTGGTGTGGCACCTGGAAATCAGATGAAAGTCAGGAAGAAAGATATTTTATAAGCATATTGCTGTTATCTCGGAAGCGGTCATAAATTAGAGGCAGACTATTTCTTTGTCAAGTCCCTCCGAAGTATTGCATGTCCTTTAGATGGAAGATCGATGGATATATCAACCACCAAGCTACGGCTTCATGTGATGAGCTGACACATATAAAAGTAAGATCTTCCACCAATAAACGTGTAAGATCTTCCACCAAGGTACACAACGGCTGTCGCAAGAGTAGGACTATTATCTATAGACTTACGGTCAATATTTCTGATTGGTAGTATATGTAACCATCGGAGACTCTTTATTCCTATTTCAATTAACTAATCATTGGAAATGTTACTTGTTATATCGTTTATTCAAGCTGTACTTCAACAAAATTTTAATTCGACTGTGAACGTTTGGGCAAATATTTATTGCTACCTTCAGCACATATCTTTTCAAAAAACTAACGTTGCTTGTAGAACTAAGCTCGCATATTGTCTTCTTCTGTATTTCAAAACTCATGTAATTCCTGCAGTCTTTCAAATTCTCTTTGCACGTATATAATTATCTTTGTGTGTGCACTAACCGGTATCATATGAAGGGGAAAAAAGAAGGAATGTCACAAAACTGCATTTTCGAGAAACGGCGTTTTAATATTGAAAAGCTGTACAAAATGAATAGAGTTAGTAAAATCTTTTGCCCCGGTTTACACTGACATTTCTACATCTACGCATGCATACATATACAGTCAAATAGTACCACGAGTCACCAACAGATAGGACAAAGCACCCGTTAAAGCACACACATGGACATTCCTTGTTTTTTCCCCTTACCCTTTATATGTAACTAGCGATTGATAATTAATGAAACATTGCTTCGAAGTCTCATTGGTTTCACCTGTATTTGTATCACTCCTCTAGTAAACGTGTTGGTTGAAGAAAATAGATGTAACTTAAAATGCACCTAGAGAACCTTGGTAGCTGTCTTCTAAGTTAAAATTTGAAATCTATGCCTTACTTCGTTGGTAAACATACTTAGGCTGAGAAAACTTAAAACTGTGTCATAAAATCACTAATGAAATCAGCCAACAAGTTTTACATCTGTACCTTTTAACTTTATTGTTCTCAGTGTAACCTTTAGATCTTGAAAAACGGTAGCTTCAGATGTATTCCGTATTAGATACGTAGAATATGTATTATACTAATTCAGTCTCACAAATGTTTAATCTGTGTGTGTTTTAAGATTTTGGGTCTCAGTGAAATTTTAAGTCATTAGCGAACGATAGCGTGAAATCTATTCCTCGATCACAACAGAGAAAAATCATTACACGACTTATGTGCAGAAGATGATCAACGGGATGTACTACTAGAAGCAACGTTAGTTCTTTTGCAGAGAACTGTGGTGAGGATGGCAATGCATTTTTGTCGAAACGTTCACAGTTGTTACTTTGGTGTTTTGGCGTAATTTTAATAAATACTATTATATTAAGTAGCAATTTGTTAGATCATCTGGATACAAGATGGCTATAAAAGTTGGAAACAACAGGATGCTTAAAAAAACCTGACATTGTGGTTCTCAACCTTTTTTCACTGACGACACATTTTACCAGGACATCGCGCCGCAGTTTGATATTTTTATTATAAATAGTAATAATTTCTATTATAATAGTGACACCTATTAGTTTTTATAGTGACTCTATGTAGCATTGAGCATTATTGGTACCGCTGGAGGTGTTGGCTGGTACAGTCTATCTCGATTTTAACTAATTATTATTAAATTTTTCATGATTTTTAAATTCTAAAATTTCGTGACACATCTTAGATCACTGCGTGACATACCAGTGTGTCGCGACACATGGGTTGAAAACCATTGTCTTAGTGCAGGAAATTGTCCACTTGTCTGCCAATATTCTCAGTACAGAATGCTCCACTGGTTTTCTTTGAATCCTTTTCGACATATTAGGCTGCATGTGTCCACTAGAACTGAATACGAATATGAATTCAAATTCTTCTTATCGTAAAATTCTTGAAATAGAACAAAGTAACACTTTTCAGTAACCAGAAACAAATAATTTCCAATCTCTGTCATACTACTATACTGTGTTTCAATAACTATAATTTTTAATAGAGCATAAGGAACATTTATTACCATTAAATTCTAATTTACTGACCTACATGTTCCAGCAACAATTTAATGAATGACTATTTCTCCTCTGTGGGCTCAGGTTTATTATTCCAGCGTGTATATAAAGTTACTTCATATTTTCGTTACTTTAACTGTCGGTAGATTTTTTTTTTCTTTTAACTCCAAGAGATATTTGATTATAAAATACTACATGCATACCTTACTTAGGTATGGCAGAGGTCATAGCAAGTCACATTTTTTTTTTTAACTAAAAGCTACTTTTTTCCACGTTGGTTACTAAAATTACTTTTTGGAAGGCTAAAATTACTTTTTCGTGTGATTTATGTTTTGCATTGGAGTTTTCTGGCATATGTTATGTTAGCATACAAACTTATTACTGCATTTTTATTTCATTTTGTATGCAGCTTCTTTTTTAGTTAACATTTGTAATTTAAGTTTGTAATAAGGGTATGATCATAATCCACATAATTTCCTTTGATCTTATTGTGTTAAAGGAGAATGAGTTACCTGTTTACAGTTTACTTTTCATTGTATGTGGAATGTTGGCAGAAGGCATACATATGTTTACCAATCATATGGTACCAAGACAAAATTTGTAACAAACCAATCGTACAAGACAAAATTTTATTACCAGTTAATGATAATCTAGATGCTATGTATTAATTACTTTAATTTTGTTTTATGGACATATTGAAAGTATAGATCAGATCCATTCAGATCAAAGTTGAAATACAAAACCATGCATTGTACAGCCAACGGATGACGAGAAGAACCCTAGCAGAAGTAGTGTGACGTAGGTATGGGCTCACCCACTTTTCGCACGGGGGTTTCGGCAAGTCCTTTCCTATACGAGTTCTCATGCTATCTAATTAATACATTCATTCCTTTTCTTGCGCGCAACGTATATGTTCTGTATTTAAACATGTATTTTACAAATATGAGTGATTGATATATCGTATATATGTGTATATATGCACATATAGGCGGCATTTTCAGTGTAAGAGACTCCTTGCGAATTCTTTTTATAGTTGATTCAGACAAATCCGTAGCTCTAGAAGCACGTTTTGTGGCTTGACCAAGAGGTACTAAACACTGTTTCTCTCTTGATTCGCGGTCACAGAATTCAACAATGTTGCTTATTATTTCTCGACAATCACTATAAATAGTCGCGCCTTTCTTCCTAGAGCTCGCCATTACACTAAAACACAGTATATTATAATATTAAAAACACCCTAATTCGAAAAACGCAACGAAACTAAGCACGAAACACAAAGCACAACGCGCGTTTCAAATGACACCACGGAATAGCACACAGAGAACTTTACCCGGAATAGCAGACGACATCTAAGTATAGACCACACCTAAAAAACCGAAAATGGACTTCACCGTGTCGTTGACCTTTCCCCGCTACCCCTGTTTTAGGGTTCTTCTCGTCATCTGTTTACAATATGCAATTAATAAGGAACCTCTAAACACAAGTAATTCAATTTTTTCATTAGCTGACGAACTTAAGGAAAATAATTTTTAATATTAACATTACGTATTTCAGCTGGCCCTATTTTGCTTGGGGGAAAAAATGTAAAATTGAATTTATGCCAAGTTTGGCATCAAGGTTTAAAGTTACTTTTTGATGGGGTTTTGGGCACTTTTTCATGTGCTTTTGGTCACTTTTCAACTATTTACAAGAGACCGGACACTATGAGCCCTGGGATGGTAACAACCTGAATTACTGTAACGATAAACCAATCACACAAAAGCTGAAGGTGCTTCCATAACACTACTTACTTTTTGGTTTGTTTGTTTGTGTGTTTCAGGACTTCCACGAATTTAGTTTCTTCACTAGAATAGTCACTGATGAATTTTTAACTCCACAAGCGAGCATCCATATTCCTTGTCCCTTTAGTTTTTGCGTGATTCGTTTTTCATTAGAATAATTGAGATCATTGTTGGGAGTTGATATTATTTTGTAAGCAACAAATATTAAATATATTGCACATGCCCTGTTGTTTGGAAGACGTGAAAACGCTGTGGTTGTACGTTGCGGAAAAATGTTGATCGGGGATTGAAGTGCATATGTATCCTCTTTATGTATTGAGCGAATTTGAGGACTAGTGTATTCACTTAAGGTATATGCAGGGTGTTTCAAAATAGCACCGACAACGTTTGGGAGGCAATTCCTGACACCAAGACAAAAAGTATAGACCAACCTGGATGCACAAATGTTTCCTTTTGGAGTTATAGGCTACCGAAAACGTGAAAAAAAAAAAGTTCATAGTTCCAAAACTATGAAACATACAGTAGTCGGGTTAAGACTTCCCTTAGAAACTAATGTGTGCGCTATGCAAAAATACATTGTTGCGGAAGTACCGCAGCATTCTGAAACATGGATATTTGGATAGGGCAGATACTAATTCCTAAGTGAAGTCTTGACCCGACTACGGTAGGTTTCTTAGTTTTGGAGCTATGAACCTGTAAAGTTCATTTTTTCATATTTTCGGCAGCCTATAACTCCGAAAGGAAGCAGTTGTGCATCCAAATGGTCTATACTTGTTGTCTTAAGCACCCTGTATGCTAATTGAGGGTTGCGAGTAAATACTAAGATATTGATTGGAAGAATAAACGAGTTTCTTGGTGATACTTGGCTTTTAAATTATAGTAATGGTTGCTTGTGCTAGTATATAAGTTCTTACAAAGTTACATGAAAGGCATGTCAACATAATTTCAGTAAGGGTACAGAGAGCTATATGTTACAAATTTTAACAAGACGACAATAGTTATCATATTAAGTAACTTGTAGCAGTATCTTATAGTCAAATAACTGTTGAAGTAGTAAGTTTCAAAACTTCACAAGCAATTAACACGACAAAAATGTGTGAGCAATTTTCGTATACAAGCTGCATAGACCCATTCAGGAGAAATATTCGATACAATATTTTTCAAATATTTGGTAAATACCATTCATTGAATTTTTACTGGAACATGCAAGTCAGTAAATATAAAAACTTCCATTTGCGGGGCATTAAGTCTCGTCTAGAAACTCCAAATATTTTCTTCTTTGTTTCAAATCATTAAATCACGAATACAAAATACAACAAAGTAGTTTAGATTATTCTCGTCCGTTCTGAAATTTGCAGCTCCACTTGTCTTACTTCTTCCCGTATTCTGTAAGCATTTCCCGCTGAAAATTGCTTCGGTTCTACTGCAGACAGTGCAGTATTAGTGAGATTTCGGACGAACCATCCCACCACGTTGTGATCGTTTTTGAATTTGAATTTTTTCGTTTGTTTTCGCAGTTCCTAGGACTGCAATTCATTTACATACGAGGTGTGTTCAAAAAAGTATCGAACCTTATTTTTTTTTCCCGCGTAAACCAATGAAGCGCGGGAGACTTTCTTCGGTATAGATGTAGAGGGGACACTCATGCGCAGTCGAGAATTTTTTTCCCGCTCGCAGAAGCGTCAATCACTGGCAGTCGGCCAACGAGTGAAGACGTGTAGTAAGCAGTCGTCGAATTTCAGGTTTTTTTTTTTTTTTTTTTTTTTTTTGTAAAATGACAGAAAAATATAAGCAGCGATATTGCATCAAATTTTGCGAAAAGCTTGGCGATATCCAAGCGGAAACCATTAAATCGGATCGGTACATTCAATTTTGAACGAGAATTTGGGCATGAGGAGAATGTCCGCGAAATTTGATGCAAGCTTTCATTGCCAAACACAACATTCGTATGTGTCATTAGGCTCCCTACTCACCCGACATGGCTCCGTGTGACTTTTGGTTATTTTCCAAGCTGAAAATGTCACTAAAAGGAACCCGATTTGAGTCAAGAGAAGGCATCTTGTGGAATGCAACGGCGCAGTTGCTTACCATTCCAAAAACTGGTTCCAGAAGTGTTTCTAAAAATGGCGGGAGCGCTGTGAGAAGGGTGTGCACTACCAAAGAGACTACTTTGAAGGGAATTAGTGTTTCGGATTTCCAAATCAATATATGTTTGCCAACCAAGAGTTCGATAATTTTTTAACACACCTCGTATGTTCGAAAATTTGCATTCCGTTGATTCCAGTGGAGCAGACAAGAGCAATTCTTTCAAGGGTTCTCCTCTCTCTCCTAGAGACGATGTAGATCCTTACATGCACGCGGATCGTCATGTGATTGAGGTTAGGTGAACATCGTTGGTGTCCCCTTCGTTATCTACTGTCAGATGTCAGAAAACAATAGCGCTGTTGTTTCCAAACTTTAATACTTACTCTGTCTTAATTTTCGAGAATTTACTTGTATTTGAATCTCTTTGCTAATTATAATTTCTTATTTTTACCGTGTCGTTTCAGGATATAAAAGGATATCTTCTTGGTTATCATGGTTTTAACCAAGGACGTCAACTTACCAACAGAGGATGAACTGACTGTTGAGGAAGTACAGCTAGGAAGTCCCGCCCTACGCGCTGGTGCGTTTCACTATGGCAAATATTGTGAGAATCAAAACAATGAATTCATGCTCTGTCGCACAGAATATGATGATCCGCGGAAGTGTCTTGCGGAGGGCAAAGCGGTCACCGCGTGTGCTATGGAATTCTTCCGCAAGATCAAAAAATCGTGCAAGGATGAATTTATAGCGTACACCAACTGCTTGGATAAATCTAGTGCCAAGCTGGAGTTTAGGTATTGTCGCAAAACCCAAGCGGCTCTTGATAAATGCGTTTTGGATAATCTAGGGCTCGAGAGGGCGGAATTTGGATACTTTTGTCGGCCGAAAGTTCATGATTCGAAGCGTCCACCCCCTCCACCAGAGAAGCCTACTCTTTATCCCGATGCTACACCTGGATTGCCAGAAGACGTAAAACCCCCTCCAGCCAAGTATGGAAGTCGCTTCTTCTTCCTGAATTAAATCCTAGAACGTTGTTTTTAGTTGTTGTATTTTTATGCTCAACACATGTTCAGTGTGGTTGCGATATATGCTGGTAAAACAAATGAGTTTGGCATAATGTATATCTAGTTAAATATTATATAATAAAAATGTACATAGGAGCAAGCATCTTTTGTTATCTATACTAGCCCCTAAAAAGTGGTGTTTGTGTGTTTAACTTACTTTAAGGTGATTTTAAAGCAACGCTACTTTCTGATAGATGGCAGCACGTTGTCCGTATCTTTCCCATGTATTTTATATAGAGGGGCGATATTCAAAATAATCCAATCAAATTCAAGAGATCAATATTCAAACTTTGTTCAAAGACAAATTGAATCAATAATCAGAGAATAATCCCCTATCAATTCCAAAACATTTTGTATAGAGCGACAATATTCAAAATAATCCAGTCAAATTCAAGAGATCGATATTCAAACTTTTACCGCAAAACGAATTAAATCATTAGTCAGGGAGTAATCTTTACCTTTCTTTTTGATAATTTATTTCTTTTCTTTGTTCACTGTGTTTTATTGTTGTAAGCAAGTTTCTGATGAGAAAAATTAATTGTTCTTAACAATGAATAATAAAAAGAAGTAATTACAAACTGCATGAATGATTGTTTTTGGTCATTAATCTTGAGTTTTTTTTTTATTATTTTGAATATAGTCGCTCCATACAAAATAAATTGCAAAGATAGGGAGAATGTGCTGCAGTCTATTCCTGTATACGTTATGATCTCAGGATAGTTATAAGTAGGGCTCGGATTTATATGACTGTCATATTTTTATTCTGGCATCTTTTTTCTTAATAACCATTTCTTCAGTACTTTATGATGAGCACATAGAAGTTCAAGCCTGCAAAAAGTAACAAAACTATTGTGAGCATGATTTCCAAGCGAGTATAAATATCAACATAAAATGGAGGGTACCGCAGGTACAAAGGCAGGCATAAAACTTTTTACAAGATGTACCCCATACATCTATCAGTGATTATACTTTATTTAATCACATTCATACTGAGCTCTGTTTTTTACAGCTTGGAATTAAGTTAATAGTTTACAAAGAAGGAATCAACTGTATGCTATCTCTATTTTGATAACATCTTTCTCAGATAGTTATCTTGTTAAGTCCATAATCACGTGAAATATGCCACGAATACACGCCCTATCATTGCAGGTCGAAAAATTAACATCTTAGGCAAGTTGTTCTAGTAGTTAGTTACTACCTATACCATTGAGCAAGTCTCAGTTGATCTCTGTGCCCTATCCTGATTCTCTTAGAATGTTTTTTGAGGATTAGAAAAAAATTATCGTAGTATTATTATGATCGTTTCAACTTACGAAAAACGCTAATATTCGATTTCATTTTAATACTCTAGATTGATTCGAATTTTCTGAAAAAGGCCGCACTTTTCTCTTCATCTTGCTCTAAGACATTTCAGATAAATGAAGTGGATGACATACCTTCCGACACAGACAAGCAAGCATCTTCCTATTATGCACTATTGAAATCCACTTTGACCATCTGCATGGCGAAAGGACCAATCAGCGTTCAATTTCGTCGAAAGAAGTTGACGCTGCTATTGCTTTTCGCACGTGACGTCACAGTTAGCAGCATGCTGTCATCTGCTTCGCCCACAGTGATTTCATTTTGTTTGTCTATGACTAGTAGATTCAGTGCGGAAAGATCCGATAGAAAAATCAACCCTCTGCATATTTGCCTGGTATTGATTTGTTACTACTATTGTAGCCATACGCAACTTAAATAGTTATTATTTCAAAGGAACCATCTATTTATTTTATTTCAGTTTCGTTAAAGTGTTACACAGGTTTGGATATTAATTTTCCTGGTTATTTTGTTGTTTGTGCATAATAGAAGCCCACGACTCCTTTGACCACAAACCAGTCTGCGATTAAATTCAGAATTTCTGCCCAACTAACGTCAGATCGGAAGTCAGCTTCTTCGTCGCAAGTAAGAGGCGCCATTTTGTATGTGGTTATGTAAAATTTTGAAGTTTACTGTCTATATATTTTTTACATATGCATATCACACAGCTATATGCAGTATGAATTGTTTCTACATGAATTGACTCATTCTGGAAAACACGTCTAGTAACGTAATTATTATTATTTTAACTTCCTGGAATGCTTGTTAATGTTTATCTCAACGATAAAAGCAAAATGTAGTCGTTTAAAGGACAATGACTGTTGTTGAATAGGGGTTCATCATATGTAACTTTACGATAGTTGAATCTATTCCTGAAAAAAATGGTCGTTACGAGGGATAGTCGATGAGAGAAGTTTATATTAGAAACAGGATGGACTCATCTTGAAAAATCCGTGCAACTTCTAAATGAATACATAAACCTGAAAATTTTGTATGATGCAAATATCAACAGGGGGAAATTCCTTAACACACACTCTCCAATATCACCAGATTAACAGTGTTGCCAACTCAAAGCTGTAATTCTTCAAACAGCACTATGTCAGACGGTTACATATTTTAAACATATGTTAAACTAAAATTGATAATACCACTTTTATATTCAGCATTTCACAATATGGACGCTACAGTATCACAAGCATCCACAATTTTGCCGTTTTTATTTGTCAAAAATTCTCGAAAATATCCTCAAATAAGTATTACATCTAAGGCTATATAAAACACTAAAAAAAATATGAATGCCGTTTACAGCAATTGAAGATTAAACCTTTCCGGAGTTATGATATAAATATTCGTAAAGTGTGCAACACTGCTTTGTTAGTTTGTTTAAGAGAGCGTTAGCGAAGCTTCTACCATTTGAATCGATTGGCATTTGTGTGTCTGTCTGTCCAACGATAACTCTCGTAAAACATAATGTGTGCTTTCCTTCAACTTGCAGAAATAACCTTATTGTTTTCGACTACAATCCGTCAATTATAAAGGGGTAAAATAATTCCATGTTGCAGGTTTACACATGTACACGAAAGACAATTTTCCAACATAAACCACGTATTTTTTTTTTTTTTTTTCCGGTTAAGACGAAACTTAATGGCAAAGAATTTTCATTATAACATTAGAAATACGTATCCCCACAGCTTAGGGTTAAAATCTGCCAAAAATTACAGTGTGAATTCACCCCTTTCTAATTTCGAAAATATCTTCCATTATATGTGATTTTGGTGAAACTTAATGTGTGCTTTCCTTCAACTTGCAGAAATAACCTTATTGTTTTCGACTACAATCCGCCAATTATAAAGGGGTAAAATAATTCCATGTTGCAAGTTTACACATGTACACAAAAGACAATTTTCCAACATAAACCACGTATTTTTTTTTTTTTTCGGTTAAGACGAAACTTAATGGCAAAGAATTTTCATTATAACATTGGAAATACGTATCCCCACAGCTTAGGGTTAAAATCTGCCAAAAATTACAGTGTGAATTCACCCCTTTCTAATTTCGAAAATATCTTCCATTATAATTTTCGTCAAAATATGTTCGATTTTGATTTAATATATTGTGCACTTTCTTTGAGAGTTTCCAATCATCCCACTTGCAAGAAGATAAAAATCAGTAAAAAAATAAAGAAGCGGATTTATCCTCTTAATACCCCCCAATTTCTTTTAGAGTTCCATGGTAATTTTTCTAAAATTCATTCGGTTTCGATACAATATAATTGACATTTTCTGACTCTGCCGTAATTCTCAGTGCGGTGGAATTACACTGAAGTCAAGAGTGAGCGGTTAATTAAGCCTCTCATGTGGGATGGATTACCCCCTCCTAAACCAATTTAAAAAATACATTTCATGATTATGTCTGTTACAGTTGTTCAATGTTTGATGTGATATGTCGTATATAAACCAGAAGAATAGAGATAAATAAGAAGAAAACCAAAGTGATAAAGTGCACAAGAGCAGGACAGAAAGGGACAAACGTATGGCTAGAATACGTTCGTTTGATCTTGGCACGCTTCCCGCCTAAAAAATGAATCTGCCTGCAACGCGTTCTTGCCACACCGCAGTTGAGTTACGAGTTATAATACGCTAGGAAACAGCAAAACGCCACACCACCCACAAATCACTGTAACACACTTGTTCGCATGTGGCAACTGAGCACTTCAAATACACGCCAAATAGCAATGATCTCATTTGATGGGCTGGTTGACAACTTAACTTCACCTACACGACAAAGCCAATAAGGCATCTGTTGGATTAAAACGTTCACGAGAGAGCTAGCAGAAAGTACTTTAAAAGCCAACCAAGTGCACTGGCGGGAAGCGTGCCAAGATAAAACAAAAGTACATAGAGGGAGAGAAAATCGAAGATGTTAAGACGTTCCCCTATTTAGGAAGTCTAATATTCTCGGACGGAAGAAGTGGAAATGATGTAAGTTCCACAATAGCGCAGGCTAAACAAGCATTCAATAGGAAAAGAGGACTCCTAACATCAAGAAATGTGTCGTTGGACGTTCGAAAACGATTTATTAAGAGTATAGTATGAAGCGTGGCGCTTTACGGATCAGAGATGTCCACATTGAGGAAAGCTGAAATATCCAAGCTGGAAGCATTTAAAATGTAGTGTTGACGCAGAATGCTACGCATATCATGGACCGAAAGGAAAAAGAATGAAGACGTACTAAAGGAAGCTAATGAAGGACGACAGATCATCAAGATAATAAAAAAAAGAAGAAACAGCATGCTTGGCCATCTTATTCGGCACTCCGATTGAATCACCGTGTTGATAGCGGAAAAGGCAGAAGGAAAACCAGGAAGAGGAAGACCAAGGATAGAATATCGAGATGCAATTACGAAAAAGAGACCGTATCAAAGTATAAAACAGCTCTCCCAACGGAGAGAAAAGTATAAAATTTCCGTATTGCCCAT
This sequence comes from Thermobia domestica, assembly GCF_964235325.1. Taxonomy (NCBI): domain Eukaryota; kingdom Metazoa; phylum Arthropoda; class Insecta; order Zygentoma; family Lepismatidae; genus Thermobia; species Thermobia domestica. The sequence goes on along the minus strand of NC_137457.1, from coordinate 314,531,849 downwards.
CAATCTATGGTTGAGGTGAACAAGAAGGATGTCGTATATTTTCTTTGAAGCTTCACATCATTCACATTGCATGGAGTTAAAAGCAGTAAAGAAGGCAGTGGTAAAATACCCCCATCAGACATTTTTTGAGTTCCTAAACACACTCAAAACTTTTGTTGCAGATTAGATAATTACTCCTATAATTTTGGGTTGAAATTATAAGGGGGAAAATAATTCGCTTCAACAACTTACAGCATCACTAGTCTAAAGTCCTTTCATTCCTGATAAGTTTCCAGGAAGCTGTTTGTTCATCATTGTTGAAGGCTGCAGTAATCAAATGTGTAATACGGTACAACTCGAGAATAGTTAAAAACACTCCGTTCAGGCCAAATACTTTGTGATATGTCTGCCGTGAGCAATATTCTTAATTCTTTTTAACAAGAGCCGTGAGATATAGTTTTTTGTACGCTGCCTCATTGATCAGTTAATGCTGAAAGTGCTTTGAGTTCTCTGTATCTGTTTCTTTGGATCAACAAATTATCTTATTTCTAGGTTTTCTGCGTTGCTTCTTTGAAGTCTGTTACGTATGAATACACTTTTTACGAGGGAGGTCAGAAACTAAGGTTAAAAGGCCGATATTTCTGGAGTTTCCTCTGTTATAAAGGAATGAGGAGTGTACGGTAATTTTAATATATGGAGTTGGCAACTGTGCAGAGTTTCAGCCACCCGCCACCTACGGAGCTAGTTGTATGTAAACACAAAATGGCGACTTGTTTGGAAAACTGGTCTCGCGAAGAAGTCCGCTCAGTTATTCGATTTCTGTGGGCGAAATATGTAAACGCGGCTGAAATTCACCGGCTGTTGGTAGAGGTTTACGGAGAGAGCGTAATGTCTCGTCAGCATGTCGCAAAATGGTGTCCAAAGTTTGCGGTTGGTAGATAAAACTTCACCGACGAGGAGTGCAGTGGCCAACCCAGAACGGCATCAACTGATTTGAACACAGCTCGCGTAGAAGAGCTCATTCAGGACAACAGGAGAATCACGTTACGGCATCTGATGCCAGAATTGGGAATGTTGTTCGGGAGTATTCCTCATGCTGTGCACCTAGGAGGTCGTCGCTTCGCTTCATACGAGGAGGTTAAACGCTTCGTGACAACGTGGCTGAACATGCAAGAACAGGAGTTTTACCAGGAAGAAATCTTCAAACTCAACATCCTACGATGCAACAAGTGTCTCAACAGATATCAAGATATGTCGAAAAATAACCTAACATATGTACTATCTGTTGGCTGTATTGGTTGTATGAAATAATATGTACACGTTTCACTGCAGGCTTTGTAACCTTACTTTCTGATCTTACCTCGTATTTCTTTTTAAACTGTTAAGATATTTCTTACTTTCTCACATGATTGATACTTTTTTCATTCTTAATTCACAATAATATGAGACACAAACGAGACAATGGCGTGTAGGACATTTTTTTTAATTATTATTTTTGGTCCAGGAAGCACGTCACATTAATCTCGCACTTGGAAAGAGATCCCATGCCACTGATTACCCTGACGAATCACTCCCTATATTCCTAATGGAAATTCAAATCGTTCCCACAATGCAACGAAAGTGACTCGGCGACACTACCGGCTAGAGTTGTAACTAACTGTATCGTCTGCTACTGGCAGTAACTTAAGTGTATCATTGGCTAATTCTATCAGACTCACGCGCTCTGAATGATTTGTTCTTGTTTTTAGAGGTTCGTAGTACCAACTTCCTTGAGTGGCGGCGCCACAGTCAACAGTTTTAGCGGGAAGAGCAGCTGAAACTTCTTAGACTATATTATTACTTTATGTCCCATGTCATTCAACTACAGTCGGAATTGGAATCTTTCTAATAAGAGGTTAAATAAAACATTTTCAGTTATATATTTTGCAATTTATTTATCGTCTTATAATAATAAACAACATTAAAACTGTTAGATAAAAATGTTTAAAATGTAACTCTTACAATAAACTCTTAACAAATACTAAACAGTATTTATCACATTTAGTTGATTACACGAAATTTACATACGATATAAGTATCTATGAATACTGGCAAGCAAAGACTTTGGTTACAGGTCGTGAATTACGCTTGTAATTCGGATTTTTTATTAATTGTTTTGTTAATACTTTATCCTTAATGAAAGGGATACAGTGGATCCTTGCATCCGTTATTATGAAGATCTTTGGTCATATAAGTTGGTGCACAAAATCATTATATTAGACAAAAATCAAAGAATTCACATTAACAATTTACATCAAATTACTCATACAGGCCTGGAGAAACTTTAATACTTCAGAAATGACTGATATTTGTAAAAGAAAGAAAATAAAAACTTTTAATTTGAGAGACTGACAATTTCAGCTAAGCAAATTCAACCAGATTGACACGGAAGAACTTAAGAGAAAACCCTCCAGAATAGGATGTTGAATTATTCAAAAGTCTCATTATATGAACTTGTTGAATTTTACTTTATCCTTTACTTTTTACGTTTCTGAAGCTCTTGCTCAAACTTTATAGGATCAGACAGTAATGCTACAGATGCCAAGAAATGTAAAAAATCACTTCAATTTTTTTCTTAAAGAAACTTAATGCTGCACCATAAGTGTTGTGTCCCTCCAGATTGCAGATACATTTTAAGATTCTAAGATTTCTGTTTGTACTAATGGAGACTTCTCTTACCAAAAATCGAACAAGAGACAAACAATTCTAGTTATTTTACTATAATGATAGAATAACTAATGTAAAAATCTTAAATTGACTAAATTTGTGCTTAACATACGTTATTTTTTTTTACTATACAATCAATTCTATTGAGAGCACTGCAAGAAATATATACATATTTCTTTGAGATACAAATCTATCGCACTTGAAAGTTTACCAATTTGCGAAGGAACTTTAGAATAAGTTTTACATGACATACCATTGTAATTTGAGAGAGAAATCACAAAGGCATATTCATATTACCTTGTTTAAGACGATTCACAATAGTTCAAATGACAATATGTTAGCTTTTTATGTAAATACTAACAACATAAGCAAAAAAGTCAGCTATACTATTTTACAGTAAAGACTAACCATGTCTCAGGTAAAATAAATTAATATATTACGCATTCAAAATATGAGATATACGAGGAACAGTCGAAAAGTTTCGGAATTTTGTTGTAGCTCTTTATTACAACAGTATAAGTACATATTTACTTAATCGCCTCAAAGTTGGCGCCTTTGGAATACACACACACACTTGTTTTACTGCTCCTGTGATTGATGGAAATACCGACGAAAGACCTAAGTTCAGTCGCCGCATTGGCTTTGAGCTCTTCTATCTTGGCGAAACGAAAAAGGCCCATTTTTTAGCTTTGGAAAGAGCCAAACATCCGATGGTACTAAACTGTTTTTAAGGCTATCAAACTTTCTGAATCAGATATCCTCCAATTTGCATGTGAATTTGATGTTTGCGCGTTGCTCGATCTGTGAAATTGCACCAACTGATTACTACACACTCCTTCGTACATTGCCTGTTAAGACGTGTTCTAACTTATCAAACCTATTATTAGGCAACCTAAGGACTGTACTGCAGAAGATGCATTGTAGTTGCATCACAAATACCAACACTACAACATTCCGGAAACTTTTTGACTGCCCCTCGTGCCATAATTAGGCAACTTAACGAAAAAGGCCCATTTTTAGCTTTGGAAAGAGCCAAACATCCGATGGTACTAAACTGTTTTTAAGGCTATCAAACTCTCTGAATCAGATATCCTCCAATTTGCATGTGAATTTGATGTTTGCGCGTTGCTCGATCTGTGAAATTGCACCAACTGATTACTACACACTCCTTCGTACATTGCCTGTTAAGACGTGTTCTAACTTATCAAACCTATTATTAGGCAACCTAAGGACTGTACTGCAGAAGATGCATTGTAGTTGCATCACAAATACCAACACTACAACATTCCGGAAACTTTTTGACTGCCCCTCGTGCCATAATTAGGCAACTTAACGAAAAAGGCCCATTTTTAGCTTTGGAAAGAGCCAAACATCCGATGGTACTAAACTGTTTTTAAGGCTATCAAACTTTCTGAATCAGATATCCTCCAATTTGCATGTGAATTTGATGTTTGCGCGTTGCTCGATCTGTGAAATTGCACCAACTGATTACTACACACTCCTTCGTACATTGCCTGTTAAGACGTGTTCTAACTTATCAAACCTATTATTAGGCAACCTAAGGACTGTACTGCAGAAGATGCATTGTAGTTGCATCACAAATACCAACACTACAACATTCCGGAAACTTTTTGACTGCCCCTCGTGCCATAATTAGGCAACTTAACGAAAAAGGCCCATTTTTAGCTTTGGAAAGAGCCAAACATCCGATGGTACTAAACTGTTTTTAAGGCTATCAAACTCTCTGAATCAGATATCCTCCAATTTGCATGTGAATTTGATGTTTGCGCGTTGCTCGATCTGTGAAATTGCACCAACTGATTACTACACACTCCTTCGTACATTGCCTGTTAAGACGTGTTCTAACTTATCAAACCTATTATTAGGCAACCTAAGGACTGTACTGCAGAAGATGCATTGTAGTTGCATCACAAATACCAACACTACAACATTCCGGAAACTTTTTGACTGCCCCTCGTGCCATAATTAGGCAACTTAACGAAAAAAGCCCATTTTTAGCTTTGGAAAGAGCCAAACATCCGATGGTACTAAACTGTTTTTAAGGCTATCAAACTCTCTGAATCAGATATCCTCCAATTTGCATGTGAATTTGATGTTTGCGCGTTGCTCGATCTGTGAAATTGCACCAACTGATTACTACACACTCCTTCGTACATTGCCTGTGAAGACGTGTTCTAACTTATCAAACCTATTATTAGGCAACCTAAGGACTGTACTGCAGAAGATGCATTGTAGTTGCATCACAAATACCAACACTACAACATTTCGGAAACTTTTTGACTGCCCCTCACGCCATAATTAGGCAACCTAAGGACTGTATTGCAGAAGATGCATTTTGGTTGCATCACAAATACCAACATTACAACATTTTGGAAACTTTTTGACTGCCCCTCGTGTTATAATTAGGCAACCTAAAGACTGTATTGCAGAAGATGCATTTTGGTTGCATCACAAATACCAACACTACAACATTTCGGAAACTTTTTGACTGCCCCTCGTGTTATAATTAGACAACCTAAAGACTGTATTGCAGAAGATGCATTTTGGTTGCATCACAAATACCAACACTACAACATTTCGGAAACTTTTTGACTGCCCCTCACACCATAATTAGGCAACTTAAGGACTGTATTGCAGAAGATGCATTGTGGTTGCATCACAAATACCAACACTACAACATTCCGGAAACTTTTTGACTGCTCCTCGTGCCATAATTAGGCAACTTAACGAAAAAGGCCCATTTTTAGCTTTGGAAAGAGCCAAACATCCGATGGTACTAAACTGTTTTTAAGGCTATCAAACTCTCTGAATCAGATATCCTCCAATTTGCATGTGAATTTGATGTTTGCGCGTTGCTCGATCTGTGAAATTGCACCAACTGATTACTACACACTCCGTCGTACATTGCCTGTTAAGAAGTGTTCTAACTTATCAAACCTATTATTAGGCAACCTAAGGACTGTACTGCAGAAGATGCATTGTAGTTGCATCACAAATACCAACACTACAACATTCCGGAAACTTTTTGACTGCCCCTCGTGCCATAATTAGGCAACTTAACGAAAAAGGCCCATTTTTAGCTTTGGAAAGAGCCAAACATCCGATGGTACTAAACTGTTTTTAAGGCTATCAAACTCTCTGAATCAGATATCCTCCAATTTGCATGTGAATTTGATGTTTGCGCGTTGCTCGATCTGTGAAATTGCACCAACTGATTACTACACACTCCTTCGTACATTGCCTGTGAAGACGTGTTCTAACTTATCAAACCTATTATTAGGCAACCTAAGGACTGTACTGCAGAAGATGCATTGTAGTTGCATCACAAATACCAACACTACAACATTTCGGAAACTTTTTGACTGCCCCTCACGCCATTATTAGGCAACCTAAGGACTGTATTGCAGAAGATGCATTTTGGTTGCATCACAAATACCAACATTACAACATTTTGGAAACTTTTTGACTGCCCCTCGTGTTATAATTAGACAACCTAAAGACTGTATTGCAGAAGATGCATTTTGCTTGCATCACAAATACCAACACTACAACATTTCGGAAACTTTTTGACTGCCCCTCACACCATAATTAGGCAACTTAAGGACTGTATTGCAGAAGATGCATTGTGGTTGCATCACAAATACCAACACTACAACATTCCGGAAACTTTTTGACTGCTCCTCGTGCCATAATTAGGCAACTTAACGAAAAAGGCCCATTTTTAGCTTTGGAAAGAGCCAAACATCCGATGGTACTAAACTGTTTTTAAGGCTATCAAACTCTCTGAATCAGATATCCTCCAATTTGCATGTGAATTTGATGTTTGCGCGTTGCTCGATCTGTGAAATTGCACCAACTGATTACTACACACTCCGTCGTACATTGCCTGTTAAGAAGTGTTCTAACTTATCAAACCTATTATTAGGCAACCTAAGGACTGTACTGCAGAAGATGCATTGTAGTTGCATCACAAATACCAACACTACAACATTCCGGAAACTTTTTGACTGCCCCTCGTGCCATAATTAGGCAACCTAACGAAAAAGGCCCATTTTTAGCTTTGGAAAGAGCCAAACATCCGATGGTACTAAACTGTTTTTAAGGCTATCAAACTCTCTGAATCAGATATCCTCCAATTTGCATGTGAATTTGATGTTTGCGCGTTGCTCGATCTGTGAAATTGCACCAACTGATTACTACACACTCCGTCGTACATTGCCTGTTAAGAAGTGTTCTAACTTATCAAACCTATTATTAGGCAACCTAAGGACTGTACTGCAGAAGATGCATTGTAGTTGCATCACAAATACCAACACTACAACATTCCGGAAACTTTTTGACTGCCCCTCGTGCCATAATTAGGCAACTTAACGAAAAAGGCCCATTTTTAGCTTTGGAAAGAGCCAAACATCCGATGGTACTAAACTGTTTTTAAGGCTATCAAACTCTCTGAATCAGATATCCTCCAATTTGCATGTGAATTTGATGTTTGCGCGTTGCTCGATCTGTGAAATTGCACCAACTGATTACTACACACTCCTTCGTACATTGCCTGTGAAGACGTGTTCTAACTTATCAAACCTATTATTAGGCAACCTAAGGACTGTACTGCAGAAGATGCATTGTAGTTGCATCACAAATACCAACACTACAACATTTCGGAAACTTTTTGACTGCCCCTCACGCCATAATTAGGCAACCTAAGGACTGTATTGCAGAAGATGCATTTTGGTTGCATCACAAATACCAACATTACAACATTTTGGAAACTTTTTGACTGCCCCTCGTGTTATAATTAGACAACCTAAAGACTGTATTGCAGAAGATGCATTTTGGTTGCATCACAAATACCAACACTACAACATTTCGGAAACTTTTTGACTGCCCCTCACACCATAATTAGGCAACTTAAGGACTGTATTGCAGAAGATGCATTGTGGTTGCATCACAAATACCAACACTACAACATTCCGGAAACTTTTTGACTGCTCCTCGTGCCATAATTAGGCAACTTAACGAAAAAGGCCCATTTTTAGCTTTGGAAAGAGCCAAACATCCGATGGTACTAAACTGTTTTTAAGGCTATCAAACTCTCTGAATCAGATATCCTCCAATTTGCATGTGAATTTGATGTTTGCGCGTTGCTCGATCTGTGAAATTGCACCAACTGATTACTACACACTCCGTCGTACATTGCCTGTTAAGAAGTGTTCTAACTTATCAAACCTATTATTAGGCAACCTAAGGACTGTACTGCAGAAGATGCATTGTAGTTGCATCACAAATACCAACACTACAACATTCCGGAAACTTTTTGACTGCCCCTCGTGCCATAATTAGGCAACTTAACGAAAAAGGCCCATTTTTAGCTTTGGAAAGAGCCAAACATCCGATGGTACTAAACTGTTTTTAAGGCTATCAAACTATCTGAATCAGATATCCTCCAATTTGCATGTGAATTTGATGTTTGCGCGTTGCTCGATCTGTGAAATTGCACCAACTGATTACTACACACTCCTTCGTACATTGCCTGTGAAGACGTGTTCTAACTTATCAAACCTATTATTAGGCAACCTAAGGACTGTACTGCAGAAGATGCATTGTAGTTGCATCACAAATACCAACACTACAACATTTCGGAAACTTTTTGACTGCCCCTCACGCCATAATTAGGCAACCTAAGGACTGTATTGCAGAAGATGCATTTTGGTTGCATCACAAATACCAACATTACAACATTTTGGAAACTTTTTGACTGCCCCTCGTGTTATAATTAGGCAACCTAAAGACTGTATTGCAGAAGATGCATTTTGGTTGCATCACAAATACCAACACTACAACATTTCGGAAACTTTTTGACTGCCCCTCGTGTTATAATTAGACAACCTAAAGACTGTATTGCAGAAGATGCATTTTGGTTGCATCACAAATACCAACACTACAACATTTCGGAAACTTTTTGACTGCCCCTCACACCATAATTAGGCAACTTAAGGACTGTATTGCAGAAGATGCATTGTGGTTGCATCACAAATACCAACACTACAACATTCCGGAAACTTTTTGACTGCTCCTCGTGCCATAATTAGGCAACTTAACGAAAAAGGCCCATTTTTAGCTTTGGAAAGAGCCAAACATCCGATGGTACTAAACTGTTTTTAAGGCTATCAAACTCTCTGAATCAGATATCCTCCAATTTGCATGTGAATTTGATGTTTGCGCGTTGCTCGATCTGTGAAATTGCACCAACTGATTACTACACACTCCGTCGTACATTGCCTGTTAAGAAGTGTTCTAACTTATCAAACCTATTATTAGGCAACCTAAGGACTACTGCAGAAGATGCATTGTAGTTGCATCACAAATACCAACACTACAACATTCCGGAAACTTTTTGACTGCCCCTCGTGCCATAATTAGGCAACTTAACGAAAAAGGCCCATTTTTAGCTTTGGAAAGAGCCAAACATCCGATGGTACTAAACTGTTTTTAAGGCTATCAAACTCTCTGAATCAGATATCCTCCAATTTGCATGTGAATTTGATGTTTGCGCGTTGCTCGATCTGTGAAATTGCACCAACTGATTACTACACACTCCTTCGTACATTGCCTGTGAAGACGTGTTCTAACTTATCAAACCTATTATTAGGCAACCTAAGGACTGTACTGCAGAAGATGCATTGTAGTTGCATCACAAATACCAACACTACAACATTTCGGAAACTTTTTGACTGCCCCTCGTGTCATAATTAGGCAACCTAAAGACTGTATTGCAGAAGATGCATTTTGGTTGCATCACAAATACCAACACTACAACATTTCGGAAACTTTTTGACTGCCCCTCACACCATAATTAGGCAAGTTAAGGACTGTATTGCAGAAGATGCATTGTAGTTGCATCACAAATACCAACACTACAACATTCCGGAAACTTTTTGACTGCTCCTCGTGCCATAATTAGGCAACTTAACGAAAAAGGCCCATTTTTAGCTTTTTAAAGAGCCAAACATCCGATGGTACTAAACTGTTTTTAAGGCTATCAAACTCTCTGAATCAGATATCCTCCAATTTGCATGTGAATTTGATGTTTGCGCGTTGCTCGATCTGTGAAATTGCACCAACTGATTACTACACACTCCTTCGTACATTGCCTGTTAAGACGTGTTCTAACTTATCAAACCTATTATTAGGCAACCTAAGGACTGTACTTCAGAAGATGCATTGTAGTTGCATCACAAATACCAACACTACAACATTCCGGAAACTTTTTGACTGCCCCTCGTGCCATAATTAGGCAACTTAACGAAAAAGGCCCATTTTTAGCTTTGGAAAGAGCCAAACATCCGATGGTACTAAACTGTTTTTAAGGCTATCAAACTCTCTGAATCAGATATCCTCCAATTTGCACGTGAATTTGATATTTGCGCGTTGCTCGATCTGTGAAATTGCACCAACTGATTACTACACACTCCGTACATTGCCTGTTAAGACGTGTTCAAACTTATCAAACCTATAATTAGGCAACCTAAGGACTGTACTGCAGAAGATGCATTGTAGTTGCATCACAAATACCAACACTACAACATTTCGGAAACTTTTTGACTGCCCCTCACGCCATAATTAGGCAACCTAAGGACTGTACTGCAGAAGATGCATTGTAGTTGCATCACAAATACCACACTACAACATTTCGGAAACTTTCTGACTGCCCCTCACGCCATAATTAGGCAACCTAAGGACTGTACTGCAGAAGATGCATTGTAGTTGCATCACAAATACCAACACTACAACATTCCGGAAACTTTCTAACTGCCCCTCGTATATATCGCTACTTTCATACGAAAGTGACGTAAAATTAAAATAATTAACTTTTCAGGAAAGAGAGTTGAATACTTGCACTGCTCCAGTTAACAAGGGACAGACAAATGATAACTGTTAACTGCCCCTGGGGAACGGGGAGGATGTGTACCTTCAGCTACAATATTTTTGTACAAAATTTTCTTGAATCTCAGAATTTTGAGTTAAGTCACATTTTTATTAAGGAAGCGATATTTATATAAAAGAATATATACAATAATACTAGCATAATTAAAGCTTTCTGTATTAAAATTAGTTCAATCTTTTTTTTAAAAAAAATAGAGACGAAACTCTTTCAGTCATGCTATTATTATTAAGCTATGCTAATTTATTTCGTTGTTTCTTGAAACAATTGCTTCCTTAATTATTGTGCGATAATTTTCATCATCATTTTGAGTTAAGATTGAATGTTACTGGGCATGAAATAAAAATCAGCTACTTTTTGTAACACATTAAGCTCATTATCCATGGTCATAGTTTTCCATCAAATGTTGTATCATACTTATCTCTTATAGTAATTTGGTCAATTAAGTTGGTTACAACTTTTACACGCACTATAAACGATCAAATACAAAACTTAATTTTGTTGCTGATTTGTTTACATTTCCTCATTCAATAGTTACATTTGGTGGTAGACAGAATACAACGTGATACTCGCTTGAGGCAGTTATTTAAAAATAAGCTGTTTAAATCTTAAAATCTTAAAATAAACGAGCAATTGGAAATATGAACGAAATGTTAACGCTCACTAATCTGTAGTCTGGTCTTGCCAACTTAACTTCACCAACAATTTTTTCCAAGGCTTTTTTGTGTTTGTATTCTTTGCACTATTCCTTAAGTTTATAATTATACGAAGCGGGATGCTGCTTGTAGGCATCAATAAGTATTTCAAATGCTTCCCGTATCCACGTTTGGCGCCACCGCGCCTCTGATTTTCGTTTGTTTTCTATGATGCAATGTTGGGTAGGAATAGAACAAGTTTTATTTTAGAACAGTTGTATCAAATATTGTACCAATCCAAAAGTTGCATACAACTTGGTATCGTACACATTCAAATTCCACTTTGCTGAAACATTTGATACAATATTTGATGGAACATTTAATGATGTATGACCGCCTTTATATATATATCTACATGTTGAATTTTTATTCATTCATAAATACTATTATTTTATTGCTAACTAATAAGCTTGGAGCAAAGTAAATACTTTTCAGTTAAAAATTTGCCAAGTATACTGGCTGATTTGACTGAAAATGACATTAAAAATAATCAATATAATGATTTCCTAAACACAGAGAGATTATTAGTATTCAGTCACTCAAAAAGTTGAAATACCAAATTCGAGAAAACAAAAAAAAATATTTTCATCAATATCGGAATCCTTAACCTTGAATCAAGCTGTGTTTGATAAAAACCCATATTCAAAAACTACTTTTAGACGGAAATTGCCCATATTTAGTGGATGCCGCCCTGGTAGGTCATATATTGCATCAAGAAGTTTGAAGAAAGAAGGAAACTAAATAGATTAAGTTGGTTTCCATATTAAGCACAGTTAGTTACATATTTGCTCTAAGTTCGTTAGAATATCTGATTATTGAACTACTTAACACGTAATTCACTCAATGAATGTTCAATGGTAACTCACAAAATAAAATAAATTTAAACTTATGTATTTTCCGAAGAACTCTCAACATTTACCTTATATTTTTTACAATATTTATTCTTTTTAAATTGAACATACATCCATTCAAATGGCGTCCTTGTGTATTATTTCTTAACTGTCTAGAAATCTACCTGGCCACAAAACCTAACAACGTAAATGTACAGGTCTGGTCATAAAAGAAAATTATATCTTCCGTACCGGACCATTGTCCATACCAATATTTACAAATTTATACAGATTATCGTTACAGCACCTCAATAATTAAATATTATTTTGAAGAAAATATAATATCTCAAGTTATTGTCCATACCAAGATTTCATTTATCGTATCTCCCTCTCTCCCTCCAATTGCAACGAAGATAGGATTTTCTTTTATTATGAAATACCATAAATTGTCATTTGATAAAATTTTTTAATCTTTTAATTTTGAGTACCAAGCCAAATTCCTGTGTGTTTCCAGTATTATATAGTGACATGTTAATTTGAACAACGAAATTAAATTAAGTGATATATACATTATTTATGCAATTCCTAACAGCTTATTTCTCGTGCAGGGGAAATTTTGTATCTACAATAATAAAAATCTCCAAAATTGTACCAAGCATAAGGAAATATAAGTATGTAATCATAGAAACAACACAAAAATGTGTAAGTCATCGTTACATGATGAAACTTGGCTAACAAACAAAGAAACCTCCTCTAGAAGATCTCAAACTATATATGTTTTTTCTTTGTTCCCAGTAACACGAACAAAATGTGACACATATCGCCAGAAACAGCCGGAACAGAAAAATATTTGACAAAATGGGACACAACCATCAGTTAGTTTATTATACACAATTATAAACAAACCATCTCGGAATGATATGTAGCAAAAATTACTACATTCGATGTTGAAAGGCTGCAAAAAAATATCGCATGATAAATATAATAAACAAGCTCTATATAAATTAGTTATTGTTTTCAGATTAAAATATATATATATACAAAAAATATATAATATTTTACTTTCAGTACATGCATGTAGAATTACCTATGAAATAAAACATGGATCACTCACTGCTTTACTTATTAACAGAAAGGCCATACATGAGATCAACACAACCCTTCTGTAATTGCAGCTCTTATTGCTATTCCGTTAGGAAGAAAAGTTTACATTTTCAATATATTTCGCATTGTTATCTTTTAACAATACACTACATAAAGTAAAAAAAAAAGTTTTTTACTTTATATATACAGGCTGAACCTGAAAGATGTATTCGTGACGATCAAAAAAATACAAAAAAAAAAAAAAAAAGTCCGCGTCGTGTACGAGTGACAGGAGTGCCAACTTGGAATCGACAATCGAATTTTGACAATTTTAACAGAACAGAAAAATGTGCACAAACTTCGGAAGGTGATTTCGCGACATCAAAGCCAGTTAAATGTGGCTATGAACATCAGCAAAATGGTACATTAGTCAGTTACGCAGACAAGAGAGAATTTTGCACATCTTCCTGTTACGTTCAAATTGCCAAGTTGGTACCCCTGTCACTCGTACACGACGCGGAATTCGACAACATGCAAGAGGACTTTTTGTATTCTTTTATTGTCACGAACCACCTCCCGGAGCTCGTGCACATCTTTCAGATTCACCCTATATTATATATATATAGTACCAAATTCAGTATAGGATACTGGATTCTAAGTATATAAGGTGTTCCAAAAGTCAAGAATTAAAACGATATTTTTCCATTTTGATCTATCCCACATGACATGCAAAACCAAAACATTTCTCGTCTCTCCACCAAATGTAACGGAATTAGTGTCAACTGAATAAGCATGTAATGAATAACAGGCCATTTTCATCATCATCTCTAGAATCACCTCTTTTAGACTTTAAGAACACCCTTTATTCAACACCATATTCAACAAATATGCATTTTGAACCACGTTCAAAAAATAATTAAGTGGAGATCTTTATGGACTCATCAGTTTTATTTATATGAACTTTCACCGAAATCTATGTGGTATATCATATCTAGTTTTCTTCAAAAACTGAAGACATCATCTTTTTTCTAAAAAAGTCTCTCTACTCACAATAGTAGTCATCATAGTATATTATAGGATACGCAACAGATGGCGCCAGCAGTCAGTACAAGCAGAAAAATATATAGCGAAGGAGAGACAACCTGCAATTTAGCTCATTCCTACACGTAATTATAAAATTGTCAACAGCAAAAAAATTGCGGAAAAAACTATTAAGAGGTTATTATTATATTTTCTTAATTTTGTTTTATTCTCTATACAAATCAGTAATTTTAGATTGAAATATCTACCAAAAGAAAATAACAATTTACTTTTACTATACGTAATTTACCTTTATTATACGAGAGAAAGAAAATGAACCTTTGCTACTTTTGGTTGTACTTTTAAGAAATATTATTCTTATTATTTTCATAAACAATATTATTTTGAATACAAAGATTTGGATTTCTCTGTTAGTGTTAGTGTATAATGTCTACCCGAGGCTGTGTAAACTCTCCTAACAATTTTTGTTATATTTGTGGTGAAAAAAGACCGAAGAAACATTACTGATTTCATCAGAAAGATCTACCATGCCTATTTCGGAGTGACACTTGGCGACATCAACAAATCATGGGCTCCACAGGTCGTGTGTGTTGTATGTATAGATTTACGACGGTGGGCGTCAGGAAAGAAGAAGTAATTACGATTTGGCATCCTTATTGTCTGGCGGGATCAACACAATCATACCGACGACTGCTACTTCTGCTCTTGTAAGGTTATTGGTTTCAACCGGTCAGCGATTCGTCCAGTTCCACATGGCTCGTATATACTTATACCACAGCCTCCGTAGACATTAGATACGGACGACAGTCATGACAGATACCGTGCAGAAGACGGATCATACTGAGTTTGAAGTAGCCATAGATGAAGGCCCTATTCTGTTCACTCAGATTTAAATGATTTAGTCCGTGATCTGGAACTGATAAAGCAGAGTTCCTAGGGTCAAGACTGTGTGAAAGACATTTGTTAGCACCCGGTACGTCCGTTACATTTTTACAGACAAAGGGACTTGATATTCACACAATATTTTGCTCAAAAGGACTTGTTAGTATACTGCAGCGATGTACAAGGTTTGATGGTCAGTTGAAAATTCCGTACGCGCCAGGTGACTGTTTATTGACTCATCTAAAAGAAGCTTGAAGGCAGTTCTGCTCCACAACGGTTATACGTATGCCTCAATACCTGTCGGCCATTCTGTGCACTTGAAGGAAACATGACATGAAGGTGCTTCTTACTGTCATACATTATGAAGATCACAATCGGATGGTGTGTGGTGATTTGAAAATGTTGAGTATGCTCCTAGGACAACAATCAGTATATACCAGGATCCCTTGTTTGATCTGTGAATGGGACAGTTGGGCTCGTGACAAGCATTGGGAGCAAAACCTGCGTCCGAACGTTGGAATTGGTTCCAGGGGACAAAAATATCAAGTATGACCCCCTAGTGGAAAGACACAGAATACTCTTGCCACTTCTGCACATCAAATTAGGCATAATGAAGCAGTTTGGCAAGGCACTACCTAAGTGTGGCAACTGTTTCAAATATCTATGTAACAAGTTCCCCAATCTGTCAGATGCTAAGTTGAAAGAATGTGTGTTCACTGGTCCCGATATTCTCAAACTAATGCTGGATGAAGGTTTCCTTCATTTAATGAATGTCGTGGAGCGAGAAGCCTGGACTGCCTTTAAGTGTGTGATTCAAAAATTTCCTGGGACACAATAGTATTCCAGATTATATCGACATAGTTGAGAACATGCTGACGAAATTCAAAATGCTGGGATGCTCAATGAATTTGAAGTTACATTTTTTACACTCGCATTTTGAATTTTTCCCTCCAAATTTGGGTGCTGTAAGTGAGGAACAAGGTGAAAGATTCCATCAGGATATAATAGGAATATCAGAAAATCAAAGTAGAATGATGACAGAACATAAATACAGTGAAGCCTTCGCTTGTATACAAAAAATGAAGTCACAAGAAGAGATGACAACTGAGGAAGAGGTAGTAAATCTTACGTTCTCACAGATAATAGAACAGGATTATAATAGTGAAGAAAAGAATGCAGACGAAGAAGTTTTATGAAAAAGAAATACAGAGTTGGCTTGACTTATTTCCATACCCTGGAAAAGAAGAGAAAGAAGAAGAAATGAAGAACTCAGAAGTAAAAGTCCAATTTTTGAGGTTTTGAGTTATATACATGTATGTCAACGTCTCGAGGTCTTCTATAATATGCGCATAACAACAGGGTTAAAACACGCTCCGTGTTTGTGTTATTGGAGAGGAAAGTATTGGGTCAGTCTAACAAGGTGACAAGTCCACGCACTAAGGTGCTTAGTTTACTTACAGTACAGTAAGGTGATAAGTTCGGTAGCTACGCATTAAGTCCGCTGCAGCAACGCTACCTAGTGATCGCGTTTTGAAAGTGCTGCTACTACGTATTAACATTGTGTTTGCTTGCACGTGCTTAATGTTGCATCATCCACTTTGGTAGGCAGGTGATTAAAAGAAGTTTATCGTTTTTCTAAGATAAAAATGAATCCTGCTAATGTCCCGCAAGCAGCAGAGGGTGAAAACAAGAGCAAGAAGAGAAAACTGAACCCGCAGAACTGGAAATCGGAGAAAGGAAAGCAAGCCACGGCTACCGGAAAGGAGTACGTCTCAAAAAGTGGAGTCGTCGTGGAAGCTCGAAAAAGCAAAAACATTGAGTGTCGCTGCAGATGTTGCGCCAAACTGAATACCACCCAGAAGAGAGAAGCATTTAAGAAGTTTTACAAATTCAAGGATCACAGTTCCCAGAATGCTTTCCTGTTAAGATTGATCCGTCCACAGCCAGTGCAACGACGTCGCCCAAGAAAAGGAGGTGAATCCGGAGAGCGCACCTGCAATTACCACTGCCATTGTACTCACCAACAAGCGTAGGATTGACGTTTGCAAGAAGTACTTCATGGCATTCTACGCGGTCGGGAGAAAGCGGATTCAGCACGTGCTGCAGACTCAGGGAAAAGCCGACAAGAGAGGCCACCATGACCACCACCCCACGAAGGAGCAGGAACGACAGCTTGTCAAACGTCACATCGCCTCATTCCGAGCCAAGGAATCCCATTATTCAAGGAAAGACAACAAACACAGGGAGTATCTGGCACCGAATCTGACTGGCCAAAATACACGCTCTGTACAATCAGGAGCATCCAGACAGTGCGGTAAACTACGAGTTTCATGGAAGCATCTTCGTCAGGTCCTTCAACATTTCCTTTGGATTCCCCAAAACGGACACATGCCATACCTGCGATGCGTTTCATGCCAAAATTAAACTACCTACTGCAGAAGATAACAAAACATGTAGTCCTGAAACGCAGCGTGTGGCCTCCACATCCGGAAAGCAGACGTTTTTTACCAACAGAGGAGAGCTGCAGAAAACGTTGAAGAATGATCCGACTTCTGCTGTTTTGGCATTTGATTTTGAAAAAAAAAAAAAAAAATGCCATTACCGCATCTCACTGTTAACAAGGTGTACTACAGTCGTCAGCTGTGGCTTCACGTGTTTAACATTCACGGCTGCATTACAGGGGAAGCAACCCTGTACATCTACACGGAGGACTGTGCGAAGAAGGGGAGTGATGAGGTGTGCTATACCATTACCTAACAGAGAAACTGCCAGCATCGGTATGCCACCTTCATCTCCTCAGCGACAACTGCGCCGGACAAAATAAAACCGTGTGGTAGTTGGAATGCTGTACTGGCTGAGTCATGGAGAAAACGCGAGATTCGCCAGTATCACATGGTACTTCCCCATCCCTGGGCACTCTCGCCTACCTTCCGATATCAGGATGTATTGGATGTTGACTCAACTCAAACTCAAAAGCAATTGAAACAAACAATTAATGCGTCACAAGAAACAATCAGCAAACGTTTACGAGCAATGGGGAAGATCAATAAAGTCGCTAAATGGGTACCACACGATTTGAATGAACGTCAAATGGAAAATCGCAGTCACTTATGAAATGCTCTTTCAACGCCACGAAAGAAAATTTTTGTATCGAATTGTGAAGGGTAACGAAAAAAGGATTTATTTTGAAAACTCGAAGCTGAGAAAATCGTGGCTTTCACCTGGCGAACCCGGTCCTTCAACACCAAGGCCAAATCGCTTCAGCAAGATGATCATGCTTTGTGTCTGGTGGGAACCAGAGCAGTATTGTGTATTATCAACAATTAAAGCCCGGTGAAACCGTTAAAGCACAACTCTAACGACAACAAATGCAAACTTTAAATTACGCATTGCTCGAAAGACTACTGGAATGGGCCAGAGGACATGGAAACGTAATTGTTACAAGACAATGCGCCGTCTCACACAGCAAAATCAGTGAAATACAATTTGAAATCGCTTGGATGGGACATTCTTCCGCACCTGCCGTACTCCCCAGACCTGGCGCCATCAAATTATCACCTCTTCGCATCAATGGGGCACGAGCTCACAGAACAGAAATTCAGCAATTTCGAGGAAATTGGAAAATGGCTCGACGAATGGTTTGCCGCAAAATACAAGCAGTTTTTCTGGCGTGGTATTACTCAATTACCTGAAAGATGGCCGAATATGTAGAAGCCGAAAAAACAAATTATGTTTCCCTTGAAAATTACGTGTTTTCTTTTTTTTTTAAAAAAAAGGAAAAACTTATACATAAACCTGGTATTTCCAAATTCTGGAAAAGCTAAAGAGAAATATGAAGTATTATTAGAAATATTAGAAAATGACGGTAGAATGACAACAGATGAGAAAGAAGAAGAGGAAGACAGTGGAGCATCCACTTGTACACAAAAAATAAAGTGGTTACAATATGATTGTTTATTATATGGGGAAAAACTGAAAAAGCTTAATTTTATAAGGGCTTTGAGTTATTTATGATTCAAAATTATCTTATTCAACATACTGAAACTATTTGCAAAGAAGCCTACAAAAATCTTGGATATACTTATCGAGTCAGTAAAGATTTCCAAAATGACCAAACTTTAATTGTGCTGTATTATGCATACGTCAGGTCGAAATTAGAATATTGTAGTACTATATGAAACCCTAACATACAGCAACTCAGCTTTGACCGTACACAAAATAAGTTTGTACAGCTCCTTACACTTAATAAAACAAAATTCTGCCCAAAATTTGAAAGCTAGTGTAGTGTACGCAAATTCGTAAATTAATTTTCGCTTTTTCTTTTTCTTTTTTTTTTTTTTTTTGCATTTTTGTTATTGCAACAGAATTAGTATTTTACTTACTTGTTTTAAAATGCGAATTCGTGTTGAGTGTTTTTGCTTTCTCTTGGGTGGAACGAAAGACTTCTCGTCTTCCCGTGTCTCGCTTCTTACCTCCCCCTACTTGATCTTAAAGTTCAACTCTCTGGTAGATTATAACATCCCCTCTGTAACAGGGAGATGTCTGCCTCTGTGTCTAGTATATGTGTAATCTTTGTATTAGATATATTATTATTATTATTATTACTATTAGTGGTAGAAGACTTTTAAAGTAGTCCATATAATCTGTGTGTATAAAATCTTTTCGTTTTTACTTCTAAAAAGATTATTCTTTTTCTGTCCTCAAACTGCAGATGTTTATATATGTTATCTTAGAAGGATCTAAAGATAAATTATAGGAAGATCCTTGGTTCGAACATATATAAAAACTTTGTTGTTTAATACTTAAAACCTTTCATGTTTTACATTTTTAAGTGAAATTATGTATGATTATTGTATATCTCGATGTATGCCACTGTTCCAGAGTTTTGGGAACAATACATCCAATTACACGGAGCACATATACACGTATGCGCACTAACATCTCTTCTGATTTAGCGCCTACCAGGCACCTTGTAAACCAATTTTAGTGTTAGGAGCACGACGTGTTCCACGCCCCACGGAGAACTTTTCACAGCTGACTTTGCTCTTAGTGTCGTGCGCACACCAATCAGCTTTCTTTTCAAGCTGCTGACTACTCTTTGCTTCCTCCCCAGGGAACTTTCAGACTACCACGCATTTCCAACCTCTGACCTCACGGTCCGAGTGCAATGTCTGCACACGACACAATGATGCACCCGACACGAAAATTGGTGCCGTTTGCAACGCCGATCGAGCACCTTAAAAGCTCGCGTTTTTGGCTTGATCGTCGGAAAACGTCCCTATCCTGGCCCCTCAAAGTCGTGCTATCTAGACGGAGTCCACACTGTCTTAGGTACGACTAAGCCCAGGATTTAACGAGCAAGTTCCTAGTTGTCCTCGCCGTCACTCTGCCTTTTACTCTCTCGGCTTCTCCGGAAGCCTCGTACTCTCTTGGTTACCATTCATACCTTATCCCAGTGGCACTCTGTTTCTGAAAGCTTGACAGCCAGGGGTCTGCCCATAATTGGTGGTCGGCTTAGGAAACTGACGGTCAGTTACCTCCTTCGAACTTGGCAATCTACTTCTCCAAGCTTAGCTCCAGCCGGGACCTGTACGCCCAGAAACTGCTGGCGATCTTAGGAAGTTGACGGTCAAAGTTCTGTCACTCTCCTATTTGATGTGTGTTTTGACAGACTCTAGGTTCATTGCCTAGCTGGCCTAAACACACTGGTACGATCAAATAGTTACACCTGTGCACCTACCCTTCCACTAGGACTGACTCGTGCCCTCCCAGTCTAGTGAATTTTGTTTTATCTTGTGAGTTTTTCTCTGTGCAAGTATTTATCGATTGGAACAAGAAACGTAAATCTTATAAACACTTTCTATAGACACATAGTTACACTTAGCGCCCGAGCTCGTGGACTTGTAATATCATTAGGACCAATAAACTGCAGGCTTACTGCAAGGAATTTTATTTTTGAGTTTTGCTTTCAAGTGATATCCCAAAGGGTTGGTAACTATCAAGTTTTCGTCGAGATAACGAATTCCACCGTTCTCTATTAGAAGTTAAGTCTTGGCCGAGGCTAACGCTACCTTGTAAAACTAGAATCTTCAGATTGGTTGTTAGCTGAGTTCCTGTTCCAGTATAACTTTGCCGATCGAGTTATAATTGGTGATTTTGCAGAAACTTTGTTGACCAATTAGGAGTATTTTGGTTAATTACTAAACTCTCTTGTGTGGGTGCCGGTCTACGCAAACATACCGCCTGCCCGCCACATTACATTAACCTTGTCGAAAATTTTAAATTTGAAACTTTACAACTCAGAAGATATATTGATTTATTATTTTTATAGAAACTTTCATCGCAAAATAGACTGTCCTGATCTTAACGAACAAATACGTATCCAAGTACCATCCAGTAAATTGCGCGCTGATTCGAAAAATACATTTCTTGTACGACAGCGAAAACAAACGTCTTAAGCAGATCTCCTTTATGGAGAGTTAGTGCAATCTTCAACAAGTTAAAGAAAATTTCAACCTTGTACTGGCAGTGGACATAGTTTCAAGAAGTCTATTAATTCTGTAAGCTGAATGTAATTATTACCAATAGTTCTATTAATCCATGTAATCTGTATGATGTATATACTATGTAACACTAACTAGGCCTGTGGCTGTTGTGTATGTCAATAAATTAAAAAAAAAAAAGATGATGAAGAATATATGACAACTGAGGAAGAGGTTGTAAATTTAACATTCTCACAGATAATAGAAGAGGATTATAATGGGAAAGAAAAGAATACTGACGAAGAAGTTTTATGAAAAAGAAATACAGAACTGGGTGACGATTTATTTCCAAATCCTGGAAACCATAAAGAGAAATATGCATAATTAGAAATATTAGAAAATGGAAGCAGAATGATAACAGAAGGAGAAATAGAAGAAGAGGAAGACAGTGGAGCATCCGCTTGTATATAAAAAATAAAGAAGTGGTTACAAGAAGAGAAAGAAGACGTGACTATAACTGAAGAAGAGGCAGTAAATCTTACGTTATCAGACATAATAGGAGTGGATTATAATGGGCAAGAAAGCAATGCAGAAGCTTTAGGAAAAAGAAATACAGAATTGGCTTGACGATTTATTTCCAAACCCTGGAAAGGAAGAGAAAGAAGAAATATATACTTCTATTATGCAAATAGTAACAGAGGATAATATCGAACAAGAAGCAGATAATGATCTATAAGAAATAGAGAAGCGATTGAATGAAATAGTGTGTGAATTTCATATAATAGAAGAATGTAGGAGATAGTACAGACGATACAATATGCAGGGTCTACAATGTTAATCCGATTAGCCTCTGTCCGTGACAGTCCTTTTACCTCAATCGGAACTAGCTTACGTACTCTGATAGATTACTTGTTACGTAATGTGGACCAACATGATTACGTAGGAATAACAATCACAAACGAAAGAAAAGGACATCGTCCTTTTTTGGTTATGTTTTAGAGAAGCTAGAAATCTCTCAGGAGAAGTGCTATGGTTGAGTTATGAAAAAGTACAATTAGTTTAGCACATGCAATCATCGTTGCCATGGGATTAAACAAAACATAAAGGACAATATCAATCAGAATACGAAAGATATATAAATCAAAGAAACACATAATACAGAAAGAAGTACAAAATCTGTATAAAGCTGCCGAAGTAAACCTCACTTATGGTGTTGGAATTCCTGAAATTCATAAATTTCAAGAGCATTTAGAGGATTATAAAATCACAGTCTACGAGGTGTGGCAATTAAATAACGAGACGACCCACCTGTCGCGCAGGATCGTGGGGGATAGGTAGCTAATGATGTGTTGTTGAACTTGAACCCTTATGAGCACCCACGGTTTGTTTCATGATTCTGAGATCTTTTCTTTTCTTTGCAGGCTTGCATGAAGAGGACAGTGTTCTGTAGTAATGCAGGAATCATGGTGAACAGTAAAGTTGAGCAGCTTTCTAGTGAAATTAAAAACACCCACGGAATGTTGTGCAATGTTAAAAGAGGTGTATGGTGATAATGCTGTCACGTGCGCAAGTTTTCGAATGGCACAAACGATTTTCAGAAGATAGAGAGGAGGTTGAAAGTGATGAATGACCTGGCCGCCCTTTGAGTTCAAGGACGGACGAAAATGTTCAAAAAATTAATGAACTTGTGCGGAAAGACAGACGTCTGAGCATTCGGGTGATCGCAGACATGACGAACATTAACAAAGGGACAGTAAGACAAATTTTGCACGACAATTTAAACATGACAAAAGTTTGTGCAAAAATTGTCCCAGAAAACCTCTCTCAGAAACAAAAAGACATTCGAAAGACCATTTGCCACAGCATTGATCGACTCGAAGCAGAACCAGACTTGCTAACACGTGTCATCACATGTGATGAACGGATTTTCCAGTATCACATCGCGACTAAGCGTTAATCCATGCACTGGGAGATTCCCACATCGTCAAGAATGAAAAAAGCACGAACGAGCAAGTCGAAAGTGAAGCAATGCTCATTGTCTTTTTCGATATCAGGGTTATCATCATGACTGAATGGGTGCCTCAGGGTCAAACGGTGAATCAGACCTACTACAAAGAAGTCCTAATTAAGCTGAGGGAAATAATAAGAAAGAAGAGACCGGATTTGTGGAAGAAGGGTGCAAGGATCCTCCACCAAGACAATGCGCCTGCCCATAATGCCCTTTCTGTGGGGCAGTTTCTAGCAGCCAAGCATATTCCTGTGCTCGACCATCCTCCGTATTCCCCAGACCTGGCTCCTTGCGACTTTTATCTATTCCCAAAAGTGAAATTTGCATTGAAGGGAACACATTTTCAGTCTGTGGAAGAGGTGAAACGAAAAACGGAAGACTTGTTGAACAGGGTGACATCTGATGACCTACAACATTGCTTTGAACAATGGAAGGAACGTATGCAGCGGTGTATAGATAGGGGAGGGAGTATAGTGAAGGGGATAACAGTCAATTGTAACTTTCTTTGCAATAAATCACATTTACGACACCAGTCTCGTTGTTTAATTGCCACACCTCGTATAGGCGATTTTCTGGAGGTGATGTCATGTTTGAACCACTACCAAGCAATTTCATTTGAACTTGCGCAGTAAAAGTTCTCTTCTATACAAAACAGAGAAGTGACCCTTGTGTATACATGGTGCAGTAACACATTATAAAGATGCAAGTAGGAAAAGAAGAGTCTAGGACAATCGTCATAGTGAGATTAATTGGTGTGTGTCTGTGTGTAAATAGACTTAAAGATAATCGAAAGATAAAACGTTGGACTAGGCAGTTAACAATTACAAGGTGAGACTGAATGCATTTTGTCTACGTTCTAAAGGAACTTTTGGAAGAAAACGTAGCTTTGAACGAGACTTTTTTGTTATATGACCAGAAAAGTTCTAATCTGTTGCTGAAAATGATATCTAGTAAAATCACAAAGATGGACGCAGTAATGATAGAAAACATCCTGGCGAAACAAAAATTCGCAGTGACTCTTCGTTCTCTAGCAGCGGAAGACTCCTATACAAGTTTAATGTATACAACGAGAATACCAACCACAACTATCTAAGTTCGTGCTAGAGGTAGGTGTGTGTGTGTGTGTGTGTGTGTGTGTGTGTGTGTGTGTGTGTGTGTGTGTGTGTGTGTGCCCACAGCCAATCAGGAGTCAGCTCTCCGACATCCAGCCCTTAAAACTGGATGACGGAGGCTGAACTCTAGAGTTTGAGCTTGTGAGCCTGAGAGGAGTCAGCGACCTAGCGCGCGGCAACTTGTGATTGATTAACCGTAATCGTGGATTCTCAACGTCGCCCCGGTTCGCCTGCCCGTCTCGACCCGATCTGTCGTTGTGTTACCGAGGATCACGTGCAAACTTGGCCGTTAGCGGTACTCAACACAGCTTCGCCCAATACCGTAGACGCAGCTACCGCGCTTTCATCTCTGCATCGCCCGGTGCGGTCTACACCTCCGGTGTCTCGCCGATCCTTGCTTCCGTTCTTCAACCGCCCTGCTGCCTCCATGTCAGACACCGATGGACCTACTACCACACCTGACCCAGCAGTGGATCTCGTCAACAGTGTTCGCATTCTTGCGGAAACAGTGGCCCGTCTCCAGCAACCTCCGGCAGCGGCAACCCCTGGTGCGCCTGCGGACTTTGACTTGGCAGCAACCATCGCCTTTCTGCAATCTCGGCTCGACGCTAACACCTTGGGCCGACGCGACTACGCCGAAGCCCGAGAACTCATCATGCTTCACCCCTTCTTCGCCCAGCTTGCAGAAGCTGACCAAACATTCTACAAAGAGAGGGTGCGCCTCCTGGTTATTGCTATACAGTACGACTGGCGTACAGCAGCGGCGAATGCAAACTACATTCCAGTACCCGGCATCGTCGTACATCATCCTCCCCCTCTTTTTCGCGGGTCAGCCTCAGCAGCCTCATCGCAGACGACGAAGAAGACGCAGGCTAAGAAGGGAAAGGCTAATGCTTCAACCTCCTCCAAATGAAGACGACCCTCCGGTTGTCGATTTTTGGGCGCCTTTACCCATTCCTGGTGCTCCAGCGGATCCAGTTCAGGATGACGTCGTCCCAGTGGATCTTCAGCCCATGCAACCATATGATCCCCTCGCAGATCTCGTGCTCGATCTTGACCTACATCCAGAGGACATTCAGTGGCCCCCGGCGGATCCGAGGCTCCTCTTCCTTTACATTGCAGATCAACGTGGCCTCGACATTCGGCGGGACCTCGGTATCCATGAGCCGGTAGCCCAGCTTCCGCCAGACTGGGACTTCTGGCGACAAATTCTTCATAACATGAGTGAACTTCCAGACGACGACCAGCAGGACCAGCCTCAGGAAGATGAGCCCGATGATTCCTCGCAAACATCGGATGAACAGCAACATGAAACAAATCTTGCCTCTTATCTTACTCGTCGAGTGATACCTAGTGATCCCCAGTTCGCATCACCTGGTGATTTTTGTTGTGTTCCCCAAGTGCATCATACCCCTCCGTCAGACGCCGTCTGTGAACTTCGCCGTACAAACGCCGTCTACCTTCCGGTAGTTCGAGCTCTCCAAGCTGTGAATATTCTTGAGTGTGTTCCACAGTGCTTAGTGAAGAACTCGTTTCAATTATTTTGTGTCCCCAAAGGACCCGATGACGTTCGTGTCATTTACGATTGCTCTCCCTGGACAAAACTTTACAGAGCCTCCAGTCACGTCACCTTACCCACAGTGAATGATATCTCATCTTTGGCTACTCCGAACGACTATCTTATGAAGCTAGATCTTAGCCAAGGTTTTTATCATATCTCTCTTCACCCAGCCACTCGTCAGTTCTTTGGTGTGCGCATTCAAGGCCAGTTCTACCGCTTCACCCGACTACCCATGGGCTGGTCATTGAGCCCTCTGTTTATGCAAGTGTTCACCAAACGCGAGTTAGTGCTTCATTTACCGCCCGAGGTGAAATTCTTACTCTACTACGATGACGTGCTCCTTATTGGATCACCGGACAACCTCCTTCATGCTGTGAATATTCTCCGCACACTCCCCTGGTGTATCAATGAGAAGAAGTCAGTTTTGTACCCAGTCAAGCAGTTACAATTTCTTGGCATTTGGGTAGACCTCCAAAACAATTCCTTACAAGTAGATTCTCGCTATCTTAAAATTGTGCGAAGTGTACCGTGGCCTCTCATAGCCGTTTCCCGGCATGCGAGGCAGGTGTTAGCGGGATATATCACCTGGGTTACCCCCGTGACATCGCTGTCTTTCCCGGTGGCCCACGCAGTGCTTCAGGAAGGACCTACTCAATTCGTGCAACAAGTGGTAGCAGCAGCAACCTCCAGACCTCGCAAGATATGGGACTATCGGCAACCTACCATGCAGCTTTATGCAGATGCGACACCCGTCAGTATGGCAGTTACCACCGAGGAAGGTTTTCCCGTCCTTGCCATAGAAGTGCGACGGCCATACCCTATCTTCGTGATAGAGTACCTCGCTACGGCACTGGCCATCCTCCTGTTTGCAGAACATTGTCCTATTGTTTATACCGACAATATAGCTGTTATGTATTGTTTTACTCGACGTGTATGTCGAGTACCATTCTTGTATCCTATTGCACATGTCATGTATAACAATTTCATGTACCAAGTAAAACATGTAATGTCAGAAGAAAATAAAGCAGACGGGTTGTCGCGAGCTGGCGCTCGATTCCTTTCACGCCCACAGCCAATCAGGAGTCAGCTCTCCGACATCCAGCCCTTAAAACTGGATGACGGAGGCTGAACTCTACAGTTTGAGCTTGTGAGCCTGAGAGGAGTCAGCGACCTAGCGCGCGGCAACTTGTGGTGTGTGTGTGTGTGTGTGTGTGTGTATGTGTGTGTGTGTGTGTGTGTCTATTTATTAATGCCTTAAAGAAGAGGATTTAAAGATATGGTGATCGACTATTTACAGATGTATTATGATATAGATTACAGTTCTTAGCAGTTAAGTGTATTAGGATATAGATGACAGTGATTAGAGATTAAGTTTACGTTTGCATCGCCAGTTAATATATTTACACATATACGAAAGTGGGAGTAACTTGGGGTTAGGTCTACATTTACAACACCACTTGTACTGAATTATATTACATGAAAATAAAAATTAAATCCTATATACCAAAGTGAAGAAATGCATAGAGGGTTGCTATGCATACGGTCACATAAACAAAAGTAACAACGAAAGTCGCTGTAAAAATGAAAATAAGAAGTCAGGATAACCATGATCACACTACTTCTACGAGTCAGATAAAAAGTATATAGTGTAGGGAAGCACATGAAGCAGACTTTAAACAATTTTCTGAACATTAAAGAGGTCTCACAGTTCATAAGAGATGCGTTCCATCTCAATTCAGACAGTCCAAAAGAAAATATATCACTGAAGTTATGGATTTTGGTAATTATTTTTTATGAGTTCACTATGGAAAAATTAAGAAAACCGTATTTTTTATTTTCCCGAAAAAAAAAATCTATTCGAGGTCAGACTCTTCGACTTCATTGTTCGTAATTACTGAAGACTGCAGCGGAAGCGCATAGAATGCTTGTCGAAGCATACGGTGCGCATGATCTTGGGAAAACTCAGTGCTTCGAGTGGTTTAAGAAGTTCAAAAGTGGTGATTTTGATGTGCGAAACGAGGCGCGTGTAAAAACCACCGAGAAAGTTTGAAGACAAGGAGTTGCAAGCGTTATTGGATGAAGACGATACTCAGACTCAACAAGAACTTGCGGAACAATTAAATGTGACGCAGAAAGCAGTATCTCTTCATCTTCAAGCTATGGGGAAGATCCGGAAAGTGGGCAAGTGGGCTTTAAATACTAGTCTTGAAATTTGTGTGTATAGTTATGTTGATGATGGAGACCCGTCAGTTTATTGAAGACGTTATTGAGAAGTGGAAGGCAGAGACCGAGATTAACGGACCTTATACAAAGAAAATTAAGTTAGGATATTACGCAGTTTTATCTGAAGATGAGAATGATGCTCCTTGTTAAAACAAATCAAAGTTAGAAGATCATCCAGATTCTCCAGATTCATTGTTTAATAAAACGGCGTTACAAAGATACGAAAGTAATATAGAAGCATATCCGTGTTTGTCATCAGATAGTGAACAAACTCATGATTTACCCGATGACGAAGTGTACGAGTTTTCGGAGGATCACTTGCATTCTGAAAAGGAATCAAACGAAGTCGTGGTATCAAATGTGGTTGCACTAGCATCATCACCTACTCCAACGGAATTAGCTTGGGAACTCTGATGTTTTAATAATGTAGATGTGAACAGTAGTAAGAGATTTATTGTGAAATGGATTCCCGATGATTATGTGATATGTTTTGCTTGCTATCGGAATAAATCATTTCAGTGGTCTCATGAATGTTTTTAAAGCGACGAAGGTATTTTAGGCATACGTTCATGGTGTGTGTTGGTAACTCGACGAGTACAGGACCAACTCTTATATTTACGGATTAACCCACGTTATCGGGCCGCAAATAAGATACTATTTCAATATTACATATGGTGAACTAACAGTTGATATAAATGCAAAAGAAGATCTCGTATGCATATTACTTGAACAAGACAGATTTAACTTGAACATTTATTGTGCGTGAACTGTGTTTGCAAATTTTGAATACTTCAGAGTACAAAATGTTTTGCGATACTAGTTTATGTGTAGTCAAGATAATATTAGTGCAAATTGTGTACTAAATACAATAAATGTTTACTTTTTAATTCATTGCTAGTGAATCCTGAGAACATTGGTGCTTATGCAATGCAGTATTTATTCATTGAGAAATCATAGTTCTTCTTTCTTTTCATTCTTTGTATTGTTTCTGTGTACGTTGGGTATTTGAAATCTTTCGGCACACAGACATAAGGTGAGTGGGAGAGAGATGTGTCAACTGCATGTCTTTATGCTTGAACATGCTGCTGAACGAGACAGCACGAAACACACAACCTCTCAGGAGGTTGGTTTTGATTTAAGCGCAGACGCTTTTCTGGTCAGATAGCAACGAGTGTGAAGTACTATATGCTTCTGCAACAAGGAAACAAGACAGCCTACTTTACTGCAAGTGGAAAAAAATAATAGTGCGCGACTTTCTTTTCCCTTGAAATATTATCGACTTTTTCGTATAAGAAGCTAACTTCTTTTAAAAAAAGAAATGTAGTTTGTTAACATTAATAAATGCATAATCGGAACGCGTTAGACTTACTCTGAGTACGAATGGTATGAACTGTTGACTAGAACTGAGGTTTGGTTATTTCCTTTGAACAATATTATATGACACGCAGCTTAACATTGGATAAGAAATACATACGTAGGTTGCTATATATATTTCTGGCCTAGGCAACACTAAGTGTTGCCAGGTGCAATCTGACATTTCCATTGGAAAGTTTGACATTTTGTAGCATAAATGTACTCAGAACTTTTTGACTTACGACAATTTTTTTTTCTTTTACAGGTACTTGAAGAAATCAACTTGGCAAAAAAATGGAATTAACTCGTGAACATTTTCGTGCGATCATTTTTCACAACTTTCGACGTGGATTATCACGACAAGAGTGCATCGATGAACTTAAATCTTTGTATGGCGACGAAGCACCATCCTATAGCACTGTGAAAAACTGGTACAACGAATTCAATCGTGGCCGACGCTCGCTCAAAGACGAATTCCGTGAAGGTCGTCCAAAAACAGCCGTTGTGCCAGAAAACATCGATGCCGTACGTGAACTGATAATGCAAGACCGTCATGTGACTTACCGTGAGATAGAGGCATGCCTAGGCATTTCTTCCACCAGCATACATTCGATATTGCATGAACACCTGGCCGTAAAAAAGGTTTGTTCTCGTTGGATCCCGCACAATTTGACAATCGCTCAAAAGAAAGCTCGTGTGGATTGGTGTAAAGAAATGCTGAAAAAATACGATCGCGGTGCTTCAAAAGACGTTTATAAGATCGTCACAGGTGACGAATCATGGATCTATGCGTATGAGCCCGAAACAAAACAGCAATCGACCGTGTGGGTCTTCCAAGACGAGCCAAATCCAACGAAAGTTGTTCGTGGAAGAAGCACTTCGAAGCAAATGGTCGCCTGTTTCTTCGGCATAACTGGTCATGTGGCGACTGTTCCGCTTGAGCAACGTAGGACGGTCAATTCTGAGTGGTACACCACCATTTGTTTGCCTGAAGTCTTCGGAGAAATTCGAAAAATGAACAAGAGAAGACGAATCATTGTGCACCATGACAATGCGAGCTCTCACACATCGGCTCAAACCAGCGCATTTTTGACCGGCCAAAACGTCGAAGTGATGGGTCATCCGCCGTACAGCCCTGACTTGGCACCCAATGACTTCTTTTTATTCCCACACATCAAGAAAAAAATGCGTGGTCAACGATTTTCGTCGCCAGAAAATGCTGTTGAAGCATTCAAAAACCATGTTTTGGAGGTGTCTCAATCGGAGTGGAAAAAGTGCTTCGAAAATTGGTTTGAGCGCATGCAAAAGTGTATAAATCTTGATGGAGAATATTTTGAAAAACAATAAAACCATTTTCGTTGATAAATATTCGTATTTTCATTATTAGGCCAGAAATATATAGAGCAGCCCTACGTATTGTTCCACTGGGTAGCGAACGCGGGGTTTTAATACCTAAAAGGACTATATTACATTGTTTTCGACCAGAATTAAACACGGGATTTTACCCAGGGGTGGAAGGAGTGAATAGAATAGAACCCGTTTTCTGAATAGAGTTGAACCTGTCTTTCATAGAAGCAAATACTTTCTTCATATGATGAAGGAATCATCCTTAATAGCAGTAGCATTGTACATTTGATACTTTTAGCATAATTCGGCGTGGGGGAGTGGTCACATATGTGAAACCCACGGCTATTTGACGATATTTTCGTTATGTTTGCGAGGCGCGTCCACAGGTTGTGGATCGAGGAGAAGGTCTCTAGATATAGAGGTTAGCTGTGAATATACTGAATAAGCAGTCGCGGACAAACCACAAGGATTGGGCATCTTTGTGCCTCAAAGTCAGGAAACCTCACAAAAGGAACATTTTCGTACGTGGTTAGAGAACGTTTACTTCCTTACAACACAGAATGCAACAGTGCTGCTATTAGATTCCTGGAGTGAATATCGTGAAAATACTATATGCACAGTTTGACCATAAAGACGTAACGCTTCTAACAATACCGAAAGGAACAACATTGAAACTTCAACCCTTAGATGTTTATTTGTTTTCGTTTGTGGAAGAATTTTGTTCGACCTTTTTCGGATGTAGTTATCTTACAGCGAAACAACATTAATTTGCACATACGAGATATTATCATAAAGTTACGACCATTGATTCACAATCAGCTTTCATCTCCAAGGTTTAAAGACATCTTCAAGTTGGCGTAGTGTCACATTGAGTTCACAACAGAAAGAACCGGGACGCTTTCCGACGCTTGTAAAGTATTGCTTTGACACGAATGTAGCTCCGACATGTGATATTTGTGGACAGGTAACAATAATTTGTTTACAACACTTTTTTGCTGATTATTATTACCGTGAAGATTATCTTAGCAAACAAAGCGTAAATTAAAGAAAAACTTTCTAACAGAAATAGTGTCATTGTATTAATGGTGTTCTCGTCTTTAATTTCACTAATTATGAATCAATGTGACACACTTCGAAATTTCAAACGCGTGTGTTAATTAATATAGATGATTTCTATCTTCAGTTCTGCAAAGGGATTTCTTTTAAATCTTTATATATACTCGAAATGTTCATGATTTGTTTATTTCTGAGGTGACTGAAAAATGTTCCGGAACGAGGCTTTTCCCTCTTAAACCACTTTTCCAAAGAAAAGAAAACGCTCGTGTTCGCTTATTTTATGTCTACTATTTGTGTTATGAAGTTTCATTTAAATCGCTCGTCTTTCTGTGGATTTCGACACAGGTTAAGAAAACTTTCAGAGTGTCTTTTGCCCCTTAAACCAGTTTTGTGTAGAAAAGAAAAGACTCGTATTCGGCCATAGTGGGTCTCCTTTTTACCTACAAAATTTCATAAAAAATCTGAGTGCAACACTTTGCCAAGTTTTCGTGTTCGAGTCGTGGAGACAACAATGGAAATTCGAAGTCAGCAATCGAAACACGGGGCTGAAAAATTTCAAAACGAAGTGCATACCTAAGGAATATGATATACGCTTTATTACACATCTTTAGAACAGCAAGAGCAGAGTGCCAGATATCTGGGGGTACTACTAAATAGAACCTTAGACCATCAATCAGAACTCACCGACAAAGCAAGCCAACATTGCGAACACTACAATCCATATTCCTCAACAGCACCTGTCCCACGAGGCAAGGAGGAATGTATACGCGGAGTATTCATCAGACCATTCCTACTGTACGCCCACCACGCAAGGGGACATGTTGTACAACGTACTAACCGACAACTAGAGATCATTCACAACAGAGCGGCAAGAGCGATAACCGACTACTAGATGGACACCCGCATAGACATGATCAACCTCCCGGTCAGTGAAACAAGTCGCACTCTCTCTTCACAACATTCTGGGCCAGCATAACACAACATGACAACCCAGCAATTGTAGCCATACACCACACCGAAGTTCGTATAGTATATCACAACTCCAGTAGTTCAAAATGACTCAGGGCCAGTCCTACCATCTTATGATATCTGTCTGATATAAATATCCTCCTGACATCTTTTTGATAAGTGTTCTACAATGTCCTGATAACGATCAGGTGGCTGATAAACCCTATCAGCTGGTTGTTACCTTGACAGGAAGTTCAATTGCCTGTTAACAACCATCAGCTTCTTGTTAGTTGTCGTGTAGTGAATCATGGACGTAATCGAAGAATTGTTGATGCTGTCAGATGACGATGAGGAGATTGTTCAATATATAACGAGGCCTAGAAGACCAAAAATCATCAGACAACGAATCGATCACTTTGATAAATGGACTGAAGAGGAGTTTTTTATTCGATTTCAAATGACAAAAGACAGTTGTTGTCAGCTGCATGAGGAAATTGCTGACGAGATAAGAACTCAAACTGTAGTTCGAATATATTCCAATTTTAGTATTGCTTCTTAGGTTGTAAGGACGAACAGCAACATTTCTATGTATATTGTAATGTTCCACGTGATGTGGTAAACAAACATTTCCACATGCCAGTGTTTACAAACACCATCACGTGGTTTGGCAAGAAGATTTCACACCAGATGGATATACAATCACTTGCAGACGACGGTTTCTAGCCCCTCCCACGAAGCAGAAGACGACATTGGAGCAGCAGCGCTACCACCACCCAAGGAACGCTATTCTGTACCAGTTTTCTGGTGACCCTCTTACTGTTTGCCACGGAACATTAGGAGTAACCTAACCCCAGGCCTCTAGTCTGCTACGGCACTACGTCTATTTTATCTCCTGGCTTAGCCTGCTACGGGGCTCATTAAGTAATAATTCAGTTTCTTGAAAACTGAAATTTTGGCTTCTTTCTCGCACTCGCTTCTCGCATGCCATTGCAGTTATCACCGACCCGAAGCTAATTTTTTCGAATTTAAAAAGACATTGGGAAAGACAGACTTAATTTCAAAATTTATTAACCAAGCCTCGTATATAAAAGGAACAATCTCGAAGCTTTCTTCATCAGTTTGGTATTTTGCGCAGTTGTGTTAGTAAGCCTCACTTCGATTTTTACGGCCATATATGGTCGAGAAGCAAGGACTGTTCACGTGATAGTAACTGGTGAACGTTCCTCTGTCTGATTTTCGGGACAATCACTTTCCACCTACGCACTCTTATAACCAAAAGCGAATTGGACGATAATTCTGGTCCCGACGCTAGGAGTGAAAATCGGAATTTTCCCAGTTGACCATATACAAGCTTTGGTTTTGCTGAAAGAAGGCTCAGTGCTTCGCACGCGCACCTGTTTGTCACTTCGAAGAGCACTCACCAAGGCGAGTGGGGTGCATTGTTCTAAAGATAATACGTAAGTACTCCCCTTGTACGGATTGAGCTTCGCACGCTGAATCGCCGTTTGCATATGTGAGAGTCAATTTTTATAGTTTATTGTCAGTGATTGTTACGACATTGATTATTTTACGCATCCGTGTAAAATAATTATTCTAACAGTGTGGAGAAATCTCATGTGAAGTGACTCGTAATACGTGTTAGCACTTTAACATTCGTTTGTGGTCTCAGCTTTATGTGGCAAACTCTGGTTCCAAACCATTGAACAGCAAGGAATAATTGCCTCAGCTTGGGTGATCGCTTATCCCTACCAGTAGGGAACTACATTAAACCTTTGAGACTAATTGATGCAGCTCCAAGTCTATTCCGGCTGCAGTACAGAAACTTTTCTGTGGACCTCTTGTACGCCCAATGGATTCGACGCCAGGACCCGAGTGGTATCGGCAGCGAACCAATTGACCGTCGAAGACTAATTGTGAGTAAGTGAAACCTTAATTTGTTGATAAAGCCACTTAGCCACCTTTTCATTGAAAGAGAGTAAATAGAAATGAAATAAGAGGTTGAAACAATCAAAGAATATTTAACAAAAGTTATTTGTCCGCTTGTAACCTTTTAATGTTCTTTAATTTGTGTAAATCATATTCAGTACCATTATATTTTTTGGCACAGTTTAATCAAATTTTGTGATTTGTATCGTAGGATAATTTTATTAGTTAATATACGTGCTTCAGTTAATCACCTACACACATTTTTTACGGTATCTATTTTTTGCCTGCCGGTTTTCTCAGCTCCGGTTCAAGGAAAAGATGTAGATACGGATGAAATCGTAATTTGTCGTAGCAAAGCTGGGATGAATGCACTAAATGAAAGAGAGAGATGTGTAAACACGAGAGAAGTCAAAAACTAATTTGAGTGTTATGCTTATTTTTACTAAATCCTAACGATGACAAAAACACGATTTCACAGTAGTAATCTTTTCTCCACCTCCTTCAATTTAAACAAGCACCTGAAAACGTGCTTGACATTTCAATTGTTTTCAGTATCAACAACAGGAAACCAACCAATCAAATGGTCCGTTACAACCTTGCTTTGGGTTAACTATCTGACAGAGTATATATCAGGCACAGTACATTGTAGGACGATCCACGGGTTAAAGTAACTGACAACTTCCTGATATCTAATTCTCACTGATAGTAATCAGAAAAGAATATCAGGATATTGTAGGATTGGCATTTAGAGGACTAGAATCTGCTATATTGCAGACGCTCACTACAAAAACGCTTGTATACCACTGTAAAATAATCTATAAAGATGGAAAGTAAGGCTCCACCAACAAGACAAGACAGCAATTTCTCGAAAGACGAACTGAACGTTGAAACAACTGACGCACATTGTACTCTAATAAACTTGATTTGTTTACGAGAGAATATATGATTCAATCCCTGACAACACAGCCACACTAGGTCAACACAACTAAGAGAACCAGAGTCCCCGAAAGTTGCGGACTCTCGCTACAAAACGCTTGGACTCCAAAAACGCCAGCCCATACAGAAAAATGGTAAGCACTCCGGCCCAATAGTTCAGGCCCACAAACTTTTAACAAGACAAACTTTTTAAAAGACGAACTATACATTGGAACAACTATGGAAGTCTCATTTTCATAAACTTGATTTGTTTTCATGAGCATTATATCATTCGATCTGTGATACGAGAGCCACAGTAATTCAACACGATTCAGAGGATCAGAGTATGCGACAGTTGCAGACTCTGACTACAAAAACGCTTGCGCTCCACTGCCAAACAACCCATACAGATGGAAGGTAAGGACTCCGGCCCAGTACTTCGGATCTACAACACACCAGCTTTCCAAAACACTACCTGTACGTTGGAACAAGTAACTGAAATAGCACTCTCATAAAACTTGATTTGTTTAAGAGCATTATATCATTTAATCTCTGATACCACAGTCACACTAATTCAACACGACTCAGATGACCACTCTCCTATGGTTGCGGACTTTCACTGTAAAAACGTTTGCACTTCATTGCCAAAGAACCCATACAAATGTAAGTTAAGGGCTCCGGTCAAGTACAGAGGACCTACAAGAAAAAAGCCTTTCAGAAGATGAACTCTATGTTGTAACCACAGATGGAAATCGCAATCTCAGAAATTTGATTCGTTTAGAAGAACACTATATCACTCAATCCCTGATATCATTCCCACACTACTTCAATAAAACTCAGAAGACCAGAGTATGCGACAGTTCCAGATTCTCGCTACAAAAACTCTTGCACTCCACTGACAAACAGCCCATACAGATAGAAGATAAGAGCTACTGCACAATTCTTCGGATACACAAGACGATCTCTATATTGGAACAAAAGGAGGAAATAGCTATCACCGACCTGAAGCTGATTTTTTGAATTAAAAAAAAAAAACACTGGGAAAGACAGACTTAATTTCAAAATTTATTAACCAAGCCTCGTATACACTGGAACAATTTAGAAGTTTTCTTCATCAGTTTGGTATTTCGTACATTTGTGTTGGTAGGCCATATATGGTCGAGCAATAAGGACTGTTCACGTGATAGTAACATGCTTGGTGAACGTTCCTCTGTGTCTGATTTTCGGGACAATCACCTTCCACCTACGCACTTTTATAACCAAAAGCTTATTGGACAATAATTCTGGTCCCGACGTTAGGAGTGAAAATCGGGATTTTCCCGATTGGCCATATACAAGCCTTGGTTTGCTAACTAGAAGGCTCAGTGTGTTTTTGGTACGCGCGTATGCCTGTCTCTTTGAAGAGCACCCACAAAGGCGAGTGGGGTGCACTACTTTTCAAGAGTAATACACGGAAGTGCTCCCCTTGGAAGGGTTCAGCTTTGCGCATGGAATTGTAATTTTTATAAGTGAAAATTTAATTTTTTCATAATTTATCGCCAGTTACATTCTACGCATCCGTAGAGAATGAATATTTCAATAGTGTATAGAGATCTCAAGTGAAATGATTCATATGTACGTGCGCTTACCCCTATTAGCGGAAAACTGAATTGAGACCTCGAAATTAATCGACACTGATCCAGACTTGGACCGACTCCAGTACAGGAACTTTCTGTGGATCTTTTGTCCAGTGGATTCAATTCCAGGACCCGAGTGATATCAGCTGACCGGTCGAAGATTGACTGAGAGTAAGTGAAACATTAATTCGTTAACAAATTTAAATAGCCACCTCTTCGTTGAAGGAAATTAAATCAAATTAAAAATGAAAGGTTAAAATAATCAAAGAATGCTAAACAAAAGTTACTCGTTTGCTTGTAACCTTTTAATGTCATTTTAATTGTGTATTTCATATCCAGTAATATTATATTTTTGCACAGTTCAACTGGGCTTTGTGATTTACTTTGTAGGGTGATTCTTATTCATTAATACTTGTTCTAAAATTAGTTATTTATACATATTTTTGTTTTACGGTACTTATGTTCTATTGATCTGTGTGCCCAGCTTCGGTTTCAACAAGATATACGTGCGGATGTGATCCTGATCTGCCATAGTAAAGCTGGGGTGAATGCAAATGAATGTTTAGGTTTATAGGATTTTAACAACGGTAGAAAAACACGATCACATAGCACTCTCATAAAATTCATTTGTTTAGACGAGCATTATATAATTTAATTCCTGATACCACAGCCAAACTAGTTCAACACGACTCAGAAATCCAGATTCTATGAGTTTCAGACTATGAGTACACAAATCCTTGAATTCCACTGCCAAAGAACCCATACAGACGGAAGGTAAGGGCTCCGGCCGAATACTTCGGACCCACAAGACAAGACAGCAACTTTTCAATAGACGAACTGTACGTTGCAACAACTGGTGGAAACTGCACTTTCATAAACTTGATTTGTTTAGGAGAGCATTATATTATTCAATTCCTGATACCACAGTCACACTAGTTCAACAGGACTCCGAGGACAAGACTATGCGACACTTGCCGACTCTCACTACAAAAACGCTTGCACTCCACTGCCAAACAACCCATACAGATAGAAGAGCTGGGCTCCAGTCAACAAACCATAAACATGTAAGTTAAGGGCTCCGGTCAAGTAGACATCCTTTCGGAAAATGAACTCTATGTTGGAACCACAGATGCAAATCGCAATCTCAGAAATTTGATTTGTTTACAGCCACACAAGTTCAATAAGACAAAGAGGACCACAGTATGCGACAGATACACATTCTCACTACAAAAAACTATTGTATTCCAGTGCCGAAAAAAAACATACAGAATACAGAAAGTTAAGAGCTCCGGTCAAGTACACCGGACCCACAAGAAAATATCCTTTCGGAAGATGAACTCTATGTTGGAACCACAGGTGCAAATCGCAATCTCAGAAATTTGATTTTGCTATCGACTATTAGATGCTCGTCGAAGCAACAAAATTAATGCTCATATTGTATTAAGTTTCATAACTAATCTTTGGTAATAATATCATTAGTTGGCAACTATGCAACTGCTTTTATCGTCCAACTCGTCCTCAAGACGCCAAAACTAACTTTTTCTTTGTATGTGTGCGTGCATCGAACAATTCTTTGTTTCGAAAGTACTGAGAAACTCTTTTTGCGTCGTTTCTCAGGAGGGAGGAGAAACAGTGAAATCATTAACCCTAGAAATACCAAGGGGGGGTCAATTTTGCCCGCGCGTTTTTTTTTTTTTGTTCAATTTGAATACCTTAAAATGCTTTACGGATTCTCTTTTTTTTTTTTGTTATTGTTACTTTTGATTAGAAGATCATTTTGGAATTTTTCCACCTATGTTTAAAGCTGTGTGGTTTTATATAAAAAATATATACATGTTGCGCGGGCTGATTTGACCCCCCCCCCCCCTTGGTCATAGGTGCTACCCATTCTTTTATTTTTCGATGATTTCTTAATTTTGATTTTTTATGTCCAAAATTTAATTCTTTTAAACTATATTGAATTTTTCTTTATATAAACACTTAGCCTTACATAGAGCCGGCCCTAAAATACCATGATATCTTTCTGATTGGATAAGATAACCAAATGGTCATGAAAGTATTCATGACCAAATAGTTCGACAGTATTCATCGAAGCGGGGAACAAGAAGATGGCCTCTCTCGCTTTTTTACACACTCGTGGATGTTGCTGCTCTAAATAGTACACACTATTTCTACTAAATTTCCCCGAATGGAATAGCAACAAAATGGAAAGAAGACGACTGTTTCTGCTACAACTTGGGGAATATCTTTTAAAACCGTACATTGAAGAACGGGTCTTGAACATAGACGGCCTCAAAAAGCCAGTAGTATCAGCAATGGAAAGCGTTCTGGGAAGGAATGTCCGTCCTAAAGAATTTAGGAAAAAAATTGCCCCCACTGAGCTTCCTTCAAGGAAACGTTGTGATCTGTGTGTTCGGGAAACTCAGACCAAGAAAGAGAAGAACAATCTCAAGAAAGTAAAAACGAGATGTGAACGGTGTGAACATTTTATTTGTGAATCCCATTGTACCCATAAGATCTTGTGTTTGAAATGTGATGCTGGCGATGACACATAGAAATAACTGTTCTTATTTGTAACACATACACACACAACAGTGCATATGTAAAAGGCCTAAGGGCAAAATCTAGAAAAGACCACTGTGTTTACGTCTAGAATACACAATATAAAGTATATATATTGATCCTTTGTTATATAGTGAGAAAGACTAATAGATAAATGTTCAGAAGTACGCCAAAAGTATGAATGGGACAGCATATAAACGAGAGTAACTTACATCTCAATAATTTTAAATTTTTGCCTAACCTTATATAACCTGAACTTTATATTTTAATAAATAAAACAAGCATTTACGTATAATATATCAGTGATTTCACGCATTTTTGGTATATATACACTACCAGTGCTGGAAATATTCTCGGTTTTGAAATTTGTTCAACAGTTTAACCATGAGTCAATAAATAAGATCTGCAAATTACTTGAATCGAGCGCGGGCAAATTTGACCCTCCGTTGGTACTTCACGTAGCTGACGCGAGCATGGTCTTTCTAGGGTTAAGTTTCCTAAGTTACTTTCAGGCTAAATTCTGATTGGACAATTATTGGCCAACGACCAATAGAAAACAGTGTTATGTCCAATGCTTACTTGCTAGCCATGTGCTTTGTGGTGACAAAAAAGTGCGCCAAGCAATCGGGCTTGGATCATCGGAGAGGGGACTACGCATCACGCGTGTGAGCAGCTACTTCAACGTAAATCATTGTCTGTCCATAAATTGCGT
Organism: Thermobia domestica; assembly: GCF_964235325.1. NCBI lineage: Eukaryota > Metazoa > Arthropoda > Insecta > Zygentoma > Lepismatidae > Thermobia > Thermobia domestica. The sequence goes on along the minus strand of NC_137457.1, from coordinate 314,490,849 downwards.
TTTTAAGTGAATGTTGGAAGAATTTTCCACGTTTATTTTAAGCCCGACGTGAATCCAAACTTATATTTGTCAGAAACTCTTTTCTATTAGTGACGTTGAACAAGTTGTAAAGACAACCCCTTTCGTTTGTATGCAGCATCTATAGGACAGCACAGAAGGGAAGATCCCGACCCAGGAGAGCCATTCGTAAGTAATTTTGAAAGCATATACATGATACAGATACAAGAAGCTAGTACTAGGATCGTCCAAGGGACATTATTAATGGAAGAAACTTGTAGTGACAAGATAAACTGAATTGTTTAGTCAGTGCGGCAGTTTTACCGTCACGTCGGAAGTAGAAAGAAAAAGTGAACACACAATTCGTTACACGAGGTTGCTCGTGCGTGGTTAGTTCTATATATATATACAAAAGAAAAGAAAAAAAGAACTGTAAAGCAGCCACTTATAACGTGAACGAAATGTTATTATCCCCAAAAAAACAAAATAAAATAAAAAACATACATTTCGCTACATAGGGAAGCTATTAAAATATATATGTTTAATATTTCTACATATTTTGGTTAATATCAATAGACCAAATTCATTGTGTCACTTCTTACGTGTAATACAGAGTATTTTATGGGCAAATATGAGTATTTAAAACGGATTCTCGGTGTTCGAGTTGTTATTTAATTAGACTTTAAGTGTAAAGCCTAATTTCAACGCGAGAGTTTAGGTTACGGTGTGTACTTCGTCTAGATATGGAAGTAGTGAACTATCCCTCGCGGTAGACAATTGCAGATAAAGAAATGAGGAAGAGTTAATGTTCATTTTTTTCTTGCCTCTTAAATCAGGATAGTTCATACGTAACCAACCACGTTGCGACCAATCTTATCATTCAAGTCTTCCCAAGCTTGGATGGAGGTTGGCAAAGCATGTTTATGCATCCTGAAGAAGGAGATGATTGGGAGAGTTTTACTTTGTGGTTAACGTAAATCGGAAGTGCAAAGCTAATTCACGCGACCCCCTTCATCAGGAGATAGCAATTTGTTTAGAAGAGTACTATATCATTCATTCCCTGATACCACAGCTACAATAGTTCAATAAGACTCAGAGGACAAGAGTATGCGACAGCTGCAGACTTTCAATGGAAAGACCGTGCACTTCGTTGCCAAAGAACCAATACAGATGTAAGTAAAAGGCTCCGGTCAAGTACACCGGACCCACAAGAAAACATCCTTTCTGAATATGAACTCTATGTTGGAACCACAGATGCAAATAGCAATCTCAGAAATTTGATTTGTTTAGAATAGTACTATATCATTCATTCCCTGATACCACAGCGAAAATAGTTCAATAAGACTCAGAGGACTAGAGTATGCGACAGCTGCAGACTTTCAATGGAAAGACGCGTGTACTTTATTGCCAAAGAACCCGTATAGATGTATGTTAAAGGCTCCGGTCAAGTACACCGGACCAACAAGAAAACATCCTTTCGGAATATGAACTCTATGTTGGAACCACAGATGCAAATCGCAATCTCAGAAATTTGATTTCTTTAGAAGAGTACTACATAACACGTCCAGAAAGTAAGTTCCATTTCAATTTATCTCCGCTGCAGCGCTGCGATCGCAGTTCCGCACATGCGCGGTAGACGCTCTGTATCAAGGAGAAGAAACGTGCGCCAGCTGTCAGCTACGTACGCTTTGTTGTGCTTGTTTACAATGTCTGTGTTGATTGAAAATCCCGCCGCTTGTGAAATCAGAGCAGTGATTCGTTTTCGGAATGCGAGGAAAGTGAAACCAAGTGAAATTTATCGGCAATTTTGCGATGTTTACGGACAAAATTCGATGAGTGATTCAATGGTGAGAAGATGGGTCCGACAATTCAATGAAGGACGTAGTGACGTGCACGATGAAGACAGAAGTGTGCGTCCATCTTTGGTAACAGAAGAACTGGTTCACGCGATTGATGACAAGATCCAGGAAAACCGCAGCGACTTTCATCTGTTCATACATCTCAAGTCTTTCCTTGGCGGTCAACACTTCAACACTGACGACGAGCTGAAAGAAACTGTTTCCAACTGGTTGAAGACACAGGTGGAAAACTTCTATGAAGAAGGTATACAAAACCTTGTGCCACGCTATGACAAATGCCTGCAAAATTTCGGCAGTTATGTGGAAAAGTAGTTTAAGAGTTGTAGAGTCTTGTGCAATAAATAATTTTTCTCTATCCGTACACAATTTAATTTTATTACCAAACGGAACTTACTTTCTGGACCTGCCTCGTATATCATTCATTCCATGATACCACACCCACAATAGTTCAATAAGATTCAGAGGACCAGAGTATGCGACAGCTGCAGACTTTCAATGGAACGATGCGTGCAGTTCATTGCGAAAGACACAATACAGACGTTATTCCGGTAAAGTACACC